>NW_021556590.1:483899-510978 GCF_001605985.2 Dendrobium catenatum
TCGCATGAGGGTATAGACTAGAAAATCCTACTCAAGAGGAAGAAAGGTCCGAAGGGCTGAATCAACATGCGTGGCTCATACCAGCATTCGGAGGCTCTAGGTACTAAAAGAAACTGAGAGAAATAAAAAAAATCAGGTAATCAATCACCATGCATGAGAGAAGGATGTAGTGGCGTCATCATTGTGACACAGATAAGTAGGATTTAGGATCCCTGAAAAGAAGGACCTACCTGCTATTAAGCAAATACTACGAGACCGAATGTAGGTGCTCGAATCCTAAATCTTAGTTTGGACTTAGTGTTCGACACACACTAAGACCAGTGTCTAGCTAATGCTATGCAAAACCTGGACTTACCCCGGCCTGGATGGGGAGCCAGCTAACCACCTAATCGCTTTAAAAACCATGTTATCCAGTCAATTATGAAAGAGGGTGAGGTATAAGTTATTGGAAATAGGACCGGACATCTAGAGAGTTTCCTAAGTGTTCCTGGACTATGTGGGTTAGATGCTCCTAGCTAATGCAATTAAATTTTAATTAGTTGGTTACTAATGCAATGCATGCTAGTTGAATCGTCAGTCATGAATGCTATAGAACTTTAAAAAAAGGCTATAGAAAATAATTTTTGAAAGACTGAGTCTCCCTAGGTCCGGCACTTCATCCTCATAGGCCAGATTTATCCGAGACGTCTACCCGCAGGGCGAGGGAGATGTCTGATTTGCACAAATGAAGATTTAGTTCTTGCTGAACAAGGAAATAATTTTCAACCATTGGTAGATGGGAACAAGCTTGAAGTGATATCTAATCCATTGAAAATCGCAGGATTCAAACGGCAAAATCAGGAAGATGCTGAATTCATGGAAGAAGGAGATGTGATGGTTATCCTGAATTCAAATTTGAATTCATTCCAGCCTGAATTTCAAAATCTAGAAGCTGTTGAGGATGTGTCAGGATCTCCGTGTTCAAATTTTGAATTCCCTCAAAGCAAGGAGGCAGACAAGGCTATTAAGGAGCTACAGCCAAATTTTTCCTCAACAAATCCAGCTGGACCTAAGTTTGTTATTCAAACGGACTATCCTAACATTGCTGAGAACTTGAAGCTTCAGCGGATTTAACTCCATCTAAGCCAGCTGGACTAAAGTCTGTTATTCAAACAGACATTCCTAAGTTTACTGAAAATTTGAACATTCAAAAACAATTAATTATGGAAGATGTTATGGAAAAGGTTGAGAAAAAATAGGTCACGGATTTGAATCCTGATCTGGCCAAAAACTATTCTGGATCCAATAAGAAATCTAAGGAAGTTCTAAATGAAAAATCAATAATTTGTTGGGCTGACATAGTGGAAGTGGAATGCAATAACCTTCCACATACTTTGGAGGCAATAAATAAGGAAGTTCATATTTCAAGTTTGAATCCTCAAAAGGCTATCGAATCAGATGCTAAAATTTTGGGAGAAAAAATACAAATGTTGAACCCTTAACAACTTTGGCGGATGATGATTGTGTAAAGGGTAATTACACTCATTATTCCATCCATGAGTCTTCTTCTCCTCCTTCAGCTATTAGTTTGAATTTTACAAAAACTATTCTTAAAAAAGACAAAAAAAATTTTAAGAAGAATGTTTCCCCTGGTTCAAAGCATGTTCTATTTAAAGAACTCCAAGCACTGGTCCAGTGAAAGATATACCGAGAAGGAAGATGACTGAACACAAAGAGAAGAACGGTTCGAAAGGTTCTTCTTCCCTCTTTTCTCTCTAATATGAAGAAGAACTCTCTAGTGGATAGCAACAAAAGTGGAATTATTTTGGAGATGGACAATATGATCTTAAAGTTAGGTATAATTATACCAAACTTTTGGAATTTATTTTGAATTGTTTTTTTACTTTTAACTTTTATTTTCTTTTCCTTAGTTTAACTGGTTACTTTAAACTTTGCCTAAATGTTTATGAGATCTTTACTATTTCTTATTATCTAACTGGATGGGAACTCTGGGATACTAATCAACCCTCGGGTTGTTTTAAATTTTGGTATCCCCTGCATCTCAATAGTTTCAAAATGGGAGATAGTGGATCTCATTACATTTATAATAAGTTTAAATTAATGAAGTTAATTTTAATAAGGTCCTTCTTACTTGTTGAAGATGGGACCAATTGCTTCTTTTACCTAGTTTGTATTAGGTTAACTCCTTTTTTCATTTTAATGCAATTTATGCATTCTCTCAAAAAAAATAAAAAAAGGTAGTTGTGGTTAGGAATATTGCTAGATTGGCTTCGGATCACTGCCCGATAGTATTGAAGTTTTGAATCAACCAGACAAGCCAATGGGGGCCTCAAATTTGAAGATGTGTGGACTTCCTTCAAAGCTTCGGCTCACATTATTGCTAAGGTATGGAAGAAGGAATTTAGGGGGAATGAGATGGAAATTTTGAACAAAAAATGTAAAAGAGATTTGAAAGCTTGTGCTATTGGAGTAAAGCCAAATTCAAGGATCTTTTTATGGACAAGGAAAGATTGAAAGAGAAGATTCTTCAATTTTAAGAGGAAGAAGAAAGAGCAGGAAGGCTTGATGATGAGAAGATTTGGTTGCTTAGAGTAAGGATTAAAGAGTTAAATGCTAATCTTTGTCGGTTGAATACTTGGTGGAAGCAAAGGGACAAAGTGAAATGGATTGAAGAAGGATATTCAAATACAAAAAATTTTCCATGCATTTGCTAATTCTAAGAAAAATGCTAACTGGATTTCGCAAATTAAAAACTCGGATGGGGAGCTAACGGAGGAGCCAAAGTAGATGGAGGAAGATTTTTTGAGGTTTTTCCAAAGTAAACAGAAATAAAGAGTGTACTGGAAGGAGAATTGGTCGTGTTTATTGAAGGCTTTAGATGATGAAGACAGGAAATGGTTGGATGCTGATTTTTCTGATGCAAAAATTGTGAATGTGGTGAGGATGTTGGGCAACAATAAGGCTCCCGGTAATGACTGTATGACTTACTCCTTTTTCAAATTTTACTGGAATATTATTGGAGAGGATATTTGTAGAGCAGTGAAGAGGTTCTTTCTTTCAAGAAAGATGTTTAAGGAGTGGAAGGATACATTTGTTGTGCTTATTCCTAAGACTAAAAATCCAGTGACTCCTTCGATCTTTCATCTAATCAGCTTGTGTAATTCCATATATAAGATAGTGGCTAAAGTACTATTGAATAAATTGACCATGGTTATGCCTAAAATCATTTCAGAAGAACATGTAGCTTTTGTAAGAGGAAGAACTATGTCGGAGCATTTGTTGCTAGCTCAGGAAGTCTTCAACAAAATCAAGATTTCAAAAGCAAGTAATGGATTTATGGCTATTAAGTTAGACATGGAGCAAGCCTATGATAGTATGTGCTTGACTACTCTTAGGAAGATGATGGATGTCATGGGCTTTTCGGAGAAGCTTGCTACTTTGGCGATGGAGTGTATTTTGGAACCAAGGTTTGTTATTTTTATTAATGGTGGACTATCTAGATGGATAGTGCGAAAAAGTGGCTTCCAGCGGGGATGTCCTTTATCTCCGTTCTTATTCATCATATGCTCACTATTGATTTCTAATGCTTTCTATGATAAAGGGAAGAAATTGGGTATTAAGACTTCTCCTATAAGCCAAAAAAATCTCTCATTTTCTTTATGCAGATGATATCTTGCTTTTTTTGGATTCGAGATTGAAGAATATAAAAAAATTGAAGAGCATTATAGAGGACTATTGCAAATGGACTGGGAAAACAATTAATCTACAAAAATCTGCTATGGTTTGTGCCAAATTGATTATGAGAAGAAGGAAGAAAAAAATTGGAAAGCTATTGGGAATTAAGCTTGAGGTGGAAATGCAATACTTGGGAACTAAATTGGCATTAAGGAGGTTGAGAAAATTTGATTTCTAGTTTCTTTTGGATAAGTCATTGAAGAAGTTGAATGCTTTGGGCAATAGGTTCATTTCTATGGTTGAAAGATTGGTTTTGGTAAAACCAACCTATATGAACCTTCCATTATTCAATATGACTCACTCCATAGTCCCTTTAAGTATAATGAAGGAATTTAATAAATATTGTAGAAATTCATATGGAATAAGTATGATGGATGCCATGGTCTTCACTATGTGGCTTGGGAGATAATGTGTAAAACCAAAAGCTATGGGAGGATGGGGGGTTAATTTTACTGGAGCCAGGATGGGGGTGTTGAGGGCAAAATTTACTTGAGATTTATATGAGACAGCTTCTACTTTGTTGAATAGGAATATGTTGGGAAAATATGGGGAAAGTTGTTGGAGCAATGAAGATGTGAAGAGTGGATCTTCAACTTGGAAAATCATTGAAAGTGGCTGGAAATCTCTTAAGAGTTTTGTTAGGTGGAATGTTTAGAGGGGTTCAAAAATTAATGTATTAAAATATGTATGGATATTGGACAAATGTTTGCTTAAATGGCCTACATTTGAACTCTTGACGTTTTCATTAAAGAGGGAAGATGGGATGAAGAGAAGCTTGTTTTGAATTATTTAAAAGGAGCTAGTTTATTTGATAAATAGTATCCAGATTTTTCTTAATCATGATGAAGACTTTATGGAGTTAAAGAAGAAATGGAGTGGTAGATCTATCTCTTCAATGCTAATTGAAGAGGGCTAGAAGGATGAAGCTAATTTGGATTCAGTTTCATGGATTTAAAGGTTGAAGCTGAATGGCAGGGTTGAACTTTTCATGTGGCGTATCTGTAAAAATACAGTCCCTACGGGAGATTTTTTGGTGAAAAGGAGGCTAACTAACAACAATTTATGCCCAAGAGGTTGTGAAATTGCTGAAGATAAGGACCATATTACAACTTCTTGCTCTAAACTGATCAACATAATTGATGTATTGCATAGATGGGGATTCAGAGTACTAATGTTTACTGATTTCAAAGAATGTATAAAGGAGATGGAAGTATTATCTGGGACAAATATTATGATGGTGAGATTATATGTAACTCTTGTATGGTTCTCTTGGAATGAAAGGAACAAGGTAAAGCATTGAAAAATAGGGGTCAGTGTAGTTTTGATAGCTGCTAATATTCTCGGGTTTGTAAGCACAACATACAAAGATATCCTCTCAGATCACTTGGATGTCAATCAGTCTTCTGGACTGCCTACAGATTATTGGCATCCTCCTCCTGAGTAGTATAAGGTAAATATTGATGTTGTTATTAGAGAAAATTATAGAGCTCCTATTGGAGGAATTGTTAGAGACTATAGAGGCAGATTCATTAAAGCATTTGGCTGCAATGGTATTCATTGGGATATAGCACAGATAGAGTTATTGGCTTTCAGAGTTTTAAAGGATGTGTTAAAGGAAAATGTGCAAGATGTTAAAGGTATTATCATAGAGGGTGACAACAAGAATGTGATTCAGTTCCTTTATAATTTGTACACCAAACCGAAGGAACTAGTTGGGAACATTCAAGGTGAAGATTCTTTGATTTCTAGTGATTGGAATAATGTAATTTTCCATTATGTTCCAAGATCTTGTAATAAGTTGGCTGATTTGTGTGCAAACTTAGCTTTTTCTTATGATTTTCTTTGTGATATATTTTGTAAGAGTGAACTTCCTCTTCCTTTTACTCAATTGGTGAATGAAGAATGTGAATCTCTAATTTGTATCTAGGCTCTTTTGTTTCTTTCTTATTTTAATGCAACTTGCATTTCTTCAAAAAAAAAAAATGCTAAGAGTTGATTCAAATCATTTCAAAGGTAGTCAATTATATTCTCATCATGATATGACATGAGTGAAACCAAAAAATAGTTACGACTTCTACTATACCTATCCACAATAAACAAAGTGTAGTAGAAGAAAGGAAAAAAGAAGAGTAAATATTAAGAAGAATCTTCCTCTAAGAGTGACTATATCCCAGTTAACATGCACAATATGTCAGAGGAATCTATAAAATAGATGCTGGATCATATGAAGGAAAGCACAAAGAAGAAAATGAAAAAGAAGATTATGAGATTACAAATTTAAATGGCCTAGATGAAGAAATGATTGAGAGTGTATTCACGGTGGATCTCAATCATCATCAAAGAAATATAAAAGAAAGATAAATAAAATCTACTATATATTTAAAATTAAGAAGAAGTAGAAGATGAGGAATATGTTCCCAACATCACTAGCCGCATTGTACTTAAGTGAATGGAAAGAAAATGGAAGAACTAGTGGCTGCTATGTCTGCTATTCAATGTAAAGAGACCCCACCGTCTAATGCTTAGATATATTTAATTTCAATCACGTCTTCACAGCATTGTACTAAACATTAGGATGTAGTGAATGAAAAATAAGTCGAGGTTGTTAAATTAAAGAAAGAAATAATTCAAATAGTAGACATTAAGTAGCAATAGAACAACAATTTAAAGAGGCTCTAGCATAGTCTAAGTTACTTCATTAGTTCTATGGGGTAAAACCTACCCAAAGAATATAACTTTGATCCTTATCCCAACCTCATTCAAAAAATTTGATGGAACTAGAAATCCTAAGCAACTCTTAGCATATTTCATGATTAGGTTGTATAATATAGGAGGAAGTGATGTTTTGCTAATGTGATAATTTATAAGTTATTTATTTGGAAATGCTTTCGAATGGTATGCTGAGATACCCAATAGGTCCAATAACACCTTTATAGAATTAGATAAATATCCATAAAAAAGTTTGATGGAGCACATCATCATGCCATAGTTAAAGATTTGATAGTAAAAAAATAGAACCAAATGAAAGTCTAGTTGAGTACATACTAAAATGGAGAAACATTAGCATAAAATGCTCTAAATGACAAGAGTCGTATGCCATAGAGATTCTTTTAAAGAATATTCATGGTCTAATCGCTATTCTATTAAAAGTTTTCATAATTAAAAATTTTGAGAATTTATTGAGTAAAACGTCTAATCATCAAGAGAAAATGTCTCAATCAACCTTCTTAAAAGATCAATCTTCCATAGAGATGAAAAAGAAAAACCTCAAAAAGTTTTAAAATGAAGTGTGGGTCAGTGTCTACAGATAATAAAGGGAAATAACTAATATTTATTCAATAAGAAAATCCAAATCACCCACTTCAATATTAGCAATAGTATAAACCAAAAAATGATCAGTAATTTAGAACTTGACCTTTTCTCACATTAGAAAAAAGTAGACAGCAGCTTGAGGCACTCAAGAATTTAAGTTACTCAATTAAAAGGGAAGGTATTAAAAGAATATTTAAAATTTTCCTTAAGAAAATCAAATTCACATTACTTAAATCGAAAGTTAGGCAACCCAAGTATTATCCATATCATTTGATAATAGATTACAATATTGAAGATTCTATAACCTTCAAAGTAGGGCTTGAAAGAAATATCAAATATGGATAGGTCATAATTCCCAAGTAATATTTAGCTTATTCTCGTTAAGGATCTACTTAATATATACTTGGTTAACTTTCTATATCTGTCTCAAATTTAATAATGATAATTGAGATTTTTCTTGATCACCTAAGAAAATTCTAAATAAACTTTATAATTTATGTACTAAGGTTTCTCAACGATTGTAAAGCCTCATCCAACTTGATCCAGCTAATCCAGAGGAAGAAGTACAAAAAAAAGTTCTTATTAAAGAACCTAAGCTACCCACTAGTTAGCCTTTAGCAGTTTAAAATGGGGAACCTAAAATTAAGATATGTGATGTAAATAATAAAGTTGTAGTTTCTTCAAATGGGAAAGCAAAAACTCTTGTACCCCTTTTACTGTATGATTTCTATTTTATCCCTCCATGGACTAAGAAAGAAATGAAAAAAGATTTAAAATATATTTTTTCTATATCTTATAAGGATGAATAAAAAATATATATAAATATCAAAATTGAAAATAATTCTATAGTGTCAAAAATAAACTTAAACGAGTTGAAAGAATCTATTTAATATTTCTTTAATGGTGATTTTGCAATCATTGATTTTCAGGGTAATCTTATTTGTATAGAAATTGATATGTATACTTCTTATAATTAATTATATAAAGTTTTGAAAGCTAAGAATAATATAGAACTAAATGAACCCACAATCTCTTCCTCAAAATAGATAGTTTAAATAAACTTATGCAGTGATAATGTATTACTGCTATCAGCATCTATTGCCAATAAAGAAAATAAAAGTTTTAATTATATAGAGACTTTAACATTGATTCAACTAGATCTAGATGTAGATAATTCAAATATTCTTAAAGGATATTAGAGTATTTTAGCACATCTAAAAAAAATTGCTTACAAAATTATGTATATATGATGCTTCGGTTCTTTCTAAGGAAATGAGGGAAATTTTGAATAACACTTATCTTGATCCAAAGATCTGTATTTATAACATCAATGTAATCCCAAAAAGTATTTTTTAGGAGAAGATTGAAAGGCTGTGAAATTGTTTGAGCCGAATGTAAAAAGTAATCTTGATCATCTTCAACACTCTATTATTGTGAAGATATTTGGAGGAAGAATCCCGGTTCAGTTGATTGCCACAGAATTACGCCATCAATGGAGTGAATTTGGCAAATTTCATTTGACCGCAATTGGTTCAGGATGGATGCTGTGTTCTTTTTTTTCAAAAGAGGGAATGGAGAATGTATTATCTGGAGGAACTTGGTTCTTAAATGGGCATATAATTGGTATGGATAAATGGAGCTTTGATTTATCTCCTTTATCTTTAAAAGGGTTATGTTATCCGGTGTGGATAAGGATGCCCAGCCTTCCTCTTTATTGTTGGGATGAAATTAATGTTGCAAGAATTGCTTTGTTAATTGGTAATCCTCTTCTAATAGATGGTAACATGTTTCAATGGAGTAAAAGGGAATTTGCTGGAGTTTGCGTGAGGGCGGAGCTTGATAAGCAACTCCCTTTGAGAGTTTGGGTTGAAGGTCCAAATGTCAGATTTTTTCAAAGAGTTGAGTAAAGATATCCTCTTTTTGTCATAAGTGTGGAAAAATTGGGAACTTAATCAATTTCTTATCAAATGAAAAAGTTGGAATGAATTAATGAACCGGCTATGGCACTAGAAATTTGGAAGGTAATTATGGGAATTCTGAGCCTAAGGATCCTTCCTATGGCCCTTGGGTACTTGTCAACAACAAAAAAAAGAAATGGACTGCTGTTATGAAAATAATAAGGCTACTATTCCAAAATTTGTTCCTGCTTACAAAAAGATGAATTCTAAAGAGTCGAAAATACTGAAAGCTAGAAATGGAGACATAGTTCTAAATGGGGAAAAAACTCTACAAACGAGGAAGGAGATTATAGAAGCATCAGAAGTTCTAAATCAAGAATCAGCTTCAGGAAGAGTCGAAATGGTAAATAATTCTCAATCTGATTTTTCTATTCCTAGAAATAACAAATTTGAAATACTTGGTGATCTAGAGGAAGAAAATGGGAAAAATATTTTGGTTGTGAATGTTCAAAATGCTGAACCTGAAATTGAAGAAGGAGAAATTTTAAATTTAGCAAAGGCTTTTGAGTATGTTGCTGAGATTGTTATGGGATCATGTGAGAAGGAAGTCATTGATATTGGCTCAATAGCTAATAATAAAGAATTAGATACAGTTGGGAAGGTGAAGCCTAAACTTCAAATGAAGCTAAAATTTTTGGGACCATTAAATCAATCCTCAAGAATTAAGAAGCTAGATGGCTTGAACAAAAAAAAAGGGTGGGGGACCATCCCCCATGGAGGCTAAATGAGTTCACTTGCTTTTTGGAATTATAGAGGGGAAAATAAGAGGGAAGCCTCTCTATATTTGAAGGAGGTGGTTAGAGATTGGGATGTTTTTTTTGTTGGTATAGTAGACACTAAAGATACTACTATGGATAAATGGGAGTTTGGGAAATGTATGGGTGAAGGATGGGATTTCATTTTATATCCCTCTAATGGGATGTCAGGAGGAATAGTGGTAATGTGGAGAACTGATATTGTAGATTTTTTCTTGATAAAAGCTACGGAGCAATTTGTGATTGGGAAGCTTAGTGTGGTGAACATAGAATCCTGGATAATCTCTACTATTTATGGTAATAGAGACGTGTATAGTAGAAGAAATCTTTGGGAATGTTTGGGATTACATTCTTCTTTTGATATGCCAGCTATTATTGGAAGTGATTTTAACTATATTTTATCTCAAGAAGAAAAAAGAGGAGGTAAAAAGTTTAAATTCTCTCTTTCTCCTCAAGAGATGAACTCTTTTATGAATGAGTTTGACTATCACGATGTGGGGATCATAGGTACTAAATATATGTGGTGTAACAATAAAACTAGGAATGCTAGAATCTAGGAAAGACTTGACATATGTTTACTCAACTCTAAAGCTTTGGAATTGGTTCCTCAAGTAGCTAATAAACATGTGGCTCGGGTGGCTTCAGACCACAGTCCTGTAGTATTTCAGATTTTTAATAAAAAATTTTAGGATTCCAAATTGCTGAGATTTGAAGATCTTTGGTTGTCAAACCCGACATCTTTTAATGTGGTGAAGAAAGCTGGAGCAAAGTGGTTGAAGGTGACCCTATGGAGGTTTTGAATAAAAAATTTCATAAGGTGTTAAGGGCTCTATTCTTTTGAAGTAGAGCTAAACATCAATACCTTATGGAGTTAAAGGAGAAGCTTAAGATGGAGGTGGCTATTTCGCAAAAAGAGGAAATGAATGGGGAAGTAAATGTTGATGAGATCCATTTAATACTTAAAACAAAGGTACATGATCTAAATGTCACTCTAGCTTGTTTAAATATGTGGTGGAGACAAAGAGTGAAAGCAAAATGGTTGGAAGAAGGTGACACCAATTCAACTTTTTTTCATGCTTTTGCTAATGGTAGAAGGAATGGGAATTTCATTAAGAAAGTGAAAATTGAGGCTGGATTTTTTTGAACCTTCAGCATTATCACTCCAAACCAAATTACAATCATTTGAGCTAACAGGCATACTAGCTTTGGACCTGTTTTCCTTTCCAGCTAAGGCACGTTCATCTTTTCCATGACAAATTTTCCCACAAATAACAAGCATAAGAAGAAGTTTTGCTGTGAGAAAATCTAGAGAGATAGTCTTTCTTGGTTTCAATTTTTTTTCGCGGCTTTTTATTTTGCTGGTTCCAGCGGGTGGAATGGTGGTTCCCGACCACCGGCAGCAGCTTGCCGGCGGTAATCTTTCTTTTGTTCACCATCATAATGGTCCACTCAAATCATTGAATCAAAATCTCAACAAGATTTGCATTGATCCGAATGAAGAAGTTTCGGTAAAGAAATCTTCAAACTTGATAATCAATGAAGGATTCCGACCCCCTTTGCGATTATAGACTATAATGGAAGGAAAAGGAAAAGGAGTTCTTGAAGATCGAATTGCTGTGGTGAAGGAAAAGGAAAAAAACCTGATTCTTTTGAAAATCAGGTTTTTGACTCTACATCATCTTCAAATGTGGTGCTGAAGGTTAATAAATTTACAAGATATTGATGTTCTGGAGCAGATAAATAAAAATTTTTCAATTTCCTTTTAAAAGGAAGAAGGGATTGTTGTTACGGGTTCTGTTATTGATTATAATGCTAAATCAGTTCATACGAATAGCTTTATGTCGGCGTGGCAAAAAACTCAACACATTAAGTTGAGTTATAATTTGAATTCTACTCAGATGTCTGAAGATGGGAAGGCGGTGAAGATAAATCCAGAAAAAGAATTGGCCAATACTCAAATCTTAAAGAAATCCCTGGTAATCAAGGTGCTTGGACAGAATATCCCATTCTCGGTTTGTAGCCTTGAACTTAGAAGACAGTGGAGTAAATTCGGCAGCTTCCATCTTACTACTTACTTCAGGAAATAATTGGATTCTTTGTTCTTTCACTAACAATGAATCCATGGAGGAAGTACTAAGTGGAGGACCTTGGTATATTGGGAATCATATTATTGGGATGGATAGATGGACATCCTCTTTCTCTACGGAATCATTGAAAGGTATCACTTCTCCGGTGTGGATTCAATTCCTGAGACTTCCTTTGAGTTGTTAGGATGAGGAGAAAATTTCTAAGATTGTTTCTATGATTGGAGTTCCTATGTTATTGGATGGAAATTCTTTCAAATGGGGGAAGAGATAATATGCAAGATGTTGTGTTCGGATAGAGCTAGAAAAGAAACTCCCTAAGGGAGTTTGGATTGAAGGATTGCATGGGAGATCATTTCAGAATGTAGAGTATGAGAAGTTGACTTCAGTGTGTTATCAATGTGGAAGAGTGGGACACAGTAAAGTTTCATGTCTAGAAGCTAACAATTTGGTGGTTAAAAAAACAATTGTGAATGAATCCAGTGAATCTTTGAAGCAGGAAAATGATATGGCAGATGAAGGTTTATAATAGCAAAGCAGAGATGAGTATGGGTCTTGGATTCATGATAAATTTAAAAATAAGATATTCAAAAATACATGGAAGAATAATGGTAATTCTGCTCAAGTTAAACAGGTGTACAAACCTGTTGATAAGATGGAAAAAATACAGGAGGATGTGCAGGAAAGGGGAAATTCTAATGCAGCTAATTTTCAAGATGAATCAGCTAATCATAAGGAGGTTGTTGGTACTGAAATGGTTTGGTCTCAGGTAATTCCAATTGATTTTAATAGCAAGAACATGTTTCAATTATTAACAGAAGATATTGAGGAAGGGGAAGTTGTTGAAAGGGTTGCTACTTATTATGATAATGAATCCAAGCCGATGGATACAGCTGAAGATGAAGTTTTTCCTGAAAAATATAGCTCTGTTGAAGTACAGGAAAATGGAGATCATTTGATATCTTAGACAAGTTCTGGTAAAGTAAAATTATCAAAAGAATTAAGGTCTTTGGGACCTGTGGAAGCTGAACAAAGAAAGAGGAAAGGTGAGAAGAAAAATAATAAAACAATGGGGGATAATTCCCCTACTATTTTATAATGGCTTATGTTATTTTCTGGAATTGTAGGGGGGCCAGAAAGTGGGAGGCCTCCCTATATTTTAGGGAGATTTTGAAAGACAATGATTGTTTTTTTGTTGGGCTGACTGAGAAAAAGATTTCCTGTGTAGAAAGACATGATGTTGATTTGATTACTGGTAGTGATTGGTACTACTTTCATCAACCGGTTGTTGGCCTCTCAGGGGGGATTTTAGTGCTGTGGAAAAGAGATTTGGCTTCCTTTGAAGTCATTGAGCATTCTTTCCAATTGATTGTGGTAAATATTAACATCAATGCTTTAGGCAAATGGAATGTGGCCACTGTATATGGAGCAAAGGAGGTTCAAACCTGGAGGAATCTATGGCAATCTCTTGAAGATCATATGCTTGGTGATCTTTTTGACTATTATTGGAGGTGATTTCAATTGTATCCTTTCTAAGGATGATAAGAAAGGGGGTAAGAGATTCCATTTTTCTTATGGACCAAAGGAGATGAAGATGTTCTTAACAAATAATGACTTTCATGATCTTGGTTTTGTAGGTCCAAGGTTTACTTGGTGTAATAATAAAGAAGGTAACTCTAGAATTTGGGAGAGATTAGATAGATGCTTTTTGAATTATGTTGCCCTTCAAAGAATTCCTATGGCTAAGGCGCGACATCTATCAAGGATTGCTTCAGATCATGATCCCATTTCTTTGAATATGGTTGAACCTCAAAATCTTAAATCTAAGTTTTTTTTATTTGAAGATACTTGGAAGTCATATCCAGCTACTTGGAATATTGCTTTAAAGGCTAGGAGAAAATCTGATTTTGGTACAAATGCTGAAATTCTGAAAAGAAAGTTAAGAATAACATTGAAAGCACTTCATTTTTGGAAAAAGAATAAATGCAAAGAATTGAATATGTTAAACGATGAGTTGAAAAGGGATATTTTACAATTACAATTTGAAGAATCGAATGGTGAAGGACTCACGGATGAAAGACTTAAGTTGTTGAGAAGAAAGGTGCATGAACTAAATATTACATTGAGTAGATTATCTACTTGGTGGAATCAAAGAGCAAAAGCCATATGGCATCAATAAGGTGATAGTAATTCCAGGTTTTTTTATCATTTTGCATCAGCTAAGAAGAATGGTAACCTTATTTGGCAAATCAAGAATGAGAATGATCATTTTGTGGAGGATTTTGAAAAAATTGAAGCTCTTTTTTATGATTTTTTCCGAAAGAAATGGGCTTTTAGAGAGTGCAAGTTGTCTGGATGGCCTTCTATTCTGGATAACCTGTAGCTTTCTAGTAAGGATGCTGATTTTCTCAGTGCTTATTTTACCAAGGAAGAATTGATTAAGGCGGTCTTCAGTCAAGGTAATAACAAATCCCTGGGTCTTGATGGTATTACAACTTCATTTTTCAAATTCTTTTGGAAAATTGTTGAGGAAGTCACTTGGAATGCTATTGTTAGCTTTTTTAAAACTGGAAGTATGCATAATGACTGGAAGGATACATTAGTGATTTTAATTACAAAAAATCCAACTGTTCCATCAAACTTTAGGACTATTAACTTGTGCTAAACTACTTATAAAATTGTGGCAACTATGATTTTGAATAGGCTAAAAAATTTTATTTCAAAATGTATCACTGAAGAACAAGTTTCCTTTCTTCATGTCGTTCTATGTTTGACCATTGCCTTATTTCTCATGAGATTTTTCATAAGCTTAGAATTTCTAAAAACAAAAAAGGTTTGATGGTGGTTAAGCTTGATATGGAGCAAGCTTATGATAGTATGAGTTGGGAGGCTTTAGAAGTAGTACTAAAGATGTTTGGCATTCCAATGAGAATGATTTTGCTGATTTTGGAATGTGTCAGAAAAGCTAGGTTCTCATTCATCATTAAAGGCAAAGCTTCCAAGTGGATTGTTTCTGAAAATGGGTTTCGTCAAGCATGCCCCCTTTCTCCATTTCTTTATATTGTTTATTCTAAAATTTTCTCTCTAGCTATGGCACAAGAAGGTAAAGATTTGGGAATCCAAATCTCACAAAGAGCTCAAAAAATTAACCATCTGTTGTATGTTGATGATGTGTTGATCTTTTCACAAGCTTTAAAGAAATTGGCCTCCAAGTTAAAAAACATTGTGCTGAACTTCTGTTCCTGGACTGGAATGCGAGTGAACAACACAAAATCCCAATTTGTTTTTAGTAGAGGTATGAAAAAAGTTGAGACTGTTCGGGTAAAGAAGATTTTGAATTTCAAAACCGTGAAAGAGCTGCAGTACTTGGGAGTAAATTTACTGCTAAGAAGACCGGTCAGATCTGATTTTCAATTTCTTATTGATAGAACTATGCAAAAGCTGAACACTTGGGGAGGCAAATGTCTTTCTTTGGCAGGAAAGTTTTTGCTTGCAAAAACGTCTCTATTAACTCTCCCAAATTTTATCTCGACCTATAATTTGGTGCATAGAAAGGTGCTGTTGGAAGTGGATAAATGTTGCAGGAATTTCATTTGGCATAAGAGGAACGGTATGAAGGGTATGCATTATATAGCTTGGAATACTCTTTGTAAGCCAAAAACTGAGGGGGGGCTGAAGTTTCACTCAGCAGCCTGTAGAGCAGGTCCACTTAAAGCTAGGCTGTCATGGAGGTTGATTCATATTCAACTTTAGAAATAATGAATTTTTAGAAAAACCTTGGGGGGAAAATTGTGTCTCACCACGCAGATTTTGATTTCTCCTATTTTGTAATCGAATACTGCATTGAGAATAAAGTACAATCTCGAGAGATTGACATAATATTCTACAATGGATTCAATATCAAAATAGGGTTTTGAAAATTGATATTTCTATAATCTTTTACCGAAAATACTCGATGAAATCGAGAGATCTCTGGCTTGTTGCACTTGTAGACTGTCCACGCTCCTAGTTGTAGAAGAAACCTCGTCTCGAAACGTCCTGGATCGGTCTCGAAACGAAACGGAAGGGAAATCTCCTCGGGTCGCCGGAGAGTTCGCCGCCGGCGGCTTTGGGTGGTCGGGTTTGACGTGGGGAAGGGAGTGGAGTCTCTCTAGAGCTCTCACACGAAATCTCAAGTGTTGAGGCGGTCTAGAGAGAGAGCAAGAAAAAAAAAAGATCTTAATTTGGACAAAATTTTTCATATTTAAAGCCCCTAGACCTAATACCAACGGCTGGGATTAATTCCTGATGTGATTTGGAGGGAAATAGGTCGGTTTTGGCCGTGGAATTCATTTGAAATTCGAAGGAGTTAAATTAGAGCCTTTACATGCATTAATTGGGCTCCTAATGGATGATTATGACCCATTAATGGACAAATTTGACCGAGTCAACATTTGACTTAGTCAAATCAGCCAATTGGGTCAATGGGGTTTGAGGTTCGAGCCATGAAATCCATGAAATTAATTTAGAATTGATTTTAAGCTTAAAGGGGCCAAACTGGTCAACCCTGGTTGACTCGGTCAACTGGGTTGACTCAGGGTCCAAGCCCGGGCTCAACAGACTCGACTCGACCCTACGAGCCTATTGGAGAGGGTCTTGGGGTCTGACTTGGTCAATTTGACCAAGTCAACCCTTTGACTAAGGTTCTGGGCAAAATCGAGGTCAACAATACACACTTGGGTAAATAATAGGTCTTAAATAAAAGAGCTTCAAATTTGCTCTTAATTGTAATATATTGATCCTATCGTCCAGGATGAGTGGCCGATCGTCACATATGATCAGTACAAATTCAGCTCAATCAGCCAGGATGATCTGGGAGAGTCTGGACTACTAGAATGTTTATTTGTTCAGATCATCCAGGATAATATTATATCGTTTGTACGATTAGTTCAAGTCATCGAATTGCATCCAGACCATCACCCTAAATGAATGTCTGGATGATGAAAAAATAACTTGATAATCTGGGACGATCTCAAAATCCTTCGGGCCGATTAGTACAAAATGATGAATATAGTCCAGAATATCGCCCTGGATGCATGTCTGGACGATGAAAATATAATCGATCATCCAGGAAGATACAGGATCGTTCCGGATGATTAGTACAAAAAATAAACATCGTATAAAACATCGCCCTGGTAGTATAGGACAAAATTAAGGTTTGTTTAACTGATCGTCCCAGACTATCCTGCTATCGTCTAGGATGATATGATCGAGCAATCAAACCTTAATTGATTTCCTTAATTACTAGAGTAATTTAGGCATAATTGTATTATATCATCTATGATGATGTTCTGGATGATGTCAAAAAATAAAAAATGCCTAAACAGTTCTGGCGGGTGATTCTTTCTAATTTGAGCCTATCATCCCAGACGATGCTAATATCATCTAGGATGATTTGCTTAATTGTGGCTTCCTTAACCAGGATGCCCTAATTAGGGTTTCTACTTTTAACTGATCATCCAGGACGATTTTGAATTATCCCGTACAATATGATTGAAAACAAAAAACTCTAAAACTGTCAAAATTTTTCCTCCGAGTGTGTGTGCAAGGTTACTTAGCATCAGGACCCACATTATTGCAATAGACTCAAGAAAAGGTAAAAGATAATTGACATACATTACAAGCTGACTCAGTCCTAATTTACCCAATCTTGAGCTAGTTTAATTTTCAATTTCATCTTGTGTACCTGAAATGTAAGTAGGCAATACAGTCTTAAAAAAGTAAAAGTAACAAAAATGTTTACTATTATCAAAATTATAAGTCCTAAAACCAGATTCGTAACAATCTCCTTCTTTTTTATGATGACAAACAATCAAATCTAAATAGAACACAAACATAAGTAAAATAGTACGATGAAACAACCAAACACTACCCACTAACAACATACTACTCCCCCTTTTGACATCACAAAATGGATGAGAAAACCATAAAAGAAAAACATAACAGAAGAAGAAAAAGAAGAGTGAAAGTACAATTTTTTTTATTAAAGCATGAATATGATAAAGTCTCCATGTGATTGAATTAAAAATTTGTAAGAATCAATGAGTTAACATCAACAAAATCAAAAAAATGGTAGAAAAATTGATCCTGTTTGCCCTAGCTCAAACTTCTCACATGGCAAACTATCTTTTGAAAATAAAGATCTAACTCAGAAAAAATAATTGGATAAGAAAAAAAGATCCATTCAAAACTTAGTTCTAGAAAAATATCTTATAAAATAATATGTCAAAGTAATTAGTCACAATCATGAATTTTAAATCAAACATTTGAAAATATCAAATAACACATGAATACTTCTAAGATTTAAAATTTTGAAAGAGTGGAGAGCTTGCTTTTGGTGGGCTCATTTTATGTCTCTTGTTAATTAATTAGAGCACTTTGCACATCTTTTGATTTTTATACTCTTTGTGTATCTGTTAATTTTTTTTTTGCAGTCATTGCACTTCTTTTCATATTATTTTATCTTTTTGGGCTCATTTTATGCCCTTGACATTTTTTGCAAGTTAGATCCCTTTTCAAAACTCTTAAATACTCTCAGTTGTGAGTATATCTTTCATATATTAGAGAAGAAAAACTCACTCTCTAATATAAGGAAGAGTAAACCACAAAGAAGAGTCAAATTCATATGGAAGAATAAAAGGAAGTTCAATTTTAATGCCATTAATTTCACGTGACGGAGGTGAATAACCTTCTTTCACAAGTATCCACATGCGATATTCAATCGATTATAAAAATGTAGACATGTAAGTTTTCCAAAAATAAAAAAGAATATTGTCAAACAAAGGTGATCAGGTAATAGAATGTCATACTGCAGTATTACGATTACCGAAGTTAGCTATGGATCGAAATTCAAAAGTTTTCAAAAACCTGATTTTACGAATCCCGCTCTGATACCACTTGAAAGTTCATCAGGGATGTTAAGCCCTTATGAACTAGCCCAAAGATAATCAAGAGGGGGGTGAATTGGTATTTACAAATTTTCTCAATCAAATAAACAAACTCAAGTCAAACCAAAAAAAACATCACAAGGAAAATGAAGTGTAGAAATTAAATACAAAAAAAGTAGTAAAAAAGAAAACATAAATTTATAGTGGTTTAGTCAACTTGACCTACATCCACTCTCTGGAGCATCTCCTCCGGGTATTGCACTAAATTCAGTGACTCTCCTTTTACCCCCATAACAAGGCCAATAATCTTGTACAAACCTTCTTTCCACTGACCCTGGTGAGGTAGAGAACTCAACTCCTTTTGCTTCCTCCTGAAGCAGGCACAGAACCTGACTCCTTTTGCTTCCTCCTGAAGCAGGCACAGAACCCGGTCAATTGCTAAAGTAGACCTCTCTTGAACCACCGAGGAATAAGGGACGACAACCGGAGAATATGACTCAAATCCTTTCTTGGATTAACCTTTGTGAACCCCTCACAAACTCCCCCTCACAAGATCCTCTCTCTATCTCTCTCTCCTTTGCTCTCCCTCTCCTCTAGGCTCTCTCACATCAAGATAAAAACAAAAGATACACTCGTATGTAAATAAGATGTCTTAAATAGAAGAGCTTTAGATTTGCTCTTAATTGCAACATACCGACATTATCGTCTAAGAAGATCGGCCGATCATCTCGTACGATTAATATAAATTCAGCTCAATCAGTCAGGATGATCTAGGAGAGTCTAGACGAATAGAAGGTTCATTTATTCAGATTATCCAGGATGATAGGATATCATCCTGTAAGATTAGTTCAAGTCATCGAATATCATCCAGACCATCACCTTGGATGGATGTCTAGATGATGAAAAAATAACTTGATCGTTCAGGACGATCTCACGATTGTCCGGGCCAATTAATACAAAATAATGAATATCATCCAGAACATCACCCTGGATGCATTTCTGGATGATAAAAAAATAATTGATCGTCTAGGACGATACAGAATCGTCCCGGATGATTAGTACAAAATAATACACATCGTCTAGAACATTGCCGTAGTAGTCCATGATGAAACTAAGGTTTGTTTAACTGACCATCCTGGACGATATGATATAGCAATCAAACCTTAATTACCAGAGCAGACAGAATTGTACTACATCGTCTAGGATGATGTCCAAAAATAAAATATGCCTAAATAAATCTGGCGGTTGATTCTTTTTTATTTGAGCCTATCGTCCAGGACAATGTTAATATCGTCCAGCATGATTTGCTTAATTGCGGCTCCCTTAACCAGGATGCCCTAATTAGGGTTTCTATTTTTAACTAATTGTCCAGGATGATTTTGTATTATCTCGGACGATATGATCGAAAGCAGAAAACTCTAAAATTGTCAGAATTTATCCCCCGAGTGTGTGTTTGCAAGGTTACTAAGCATCAGGGCTCACATAATTATAATGGACTCAGTAAAAGGTAAAAGACACTTGACTTACATTACAAGCTGACTCAGTCCTAATTACCCAATCTTGAGTTAGTTTGATTTGCAATTTGATCTTATGGACCTGAAATGTTAGTAGGCAAGGCAATCGTAGAAAAACAGAAGTAACAAAAATGTATGTTATCATCAAAATTATAAGTCCTGAAACCAGATTCGCAACACGATGAAAAAGAATTTTTGGAATAGCCTGTAAAGAATGCTATGGAAGTAAGCATGCCAATATCATTCTGCTAACTTCTTTCGTTATCACTGCTCTTGAGTGCAAACTCTCTATAGGATTGTATCTATTTATAGCATAAACTTGATTTCCAATTTGTGGTTTCTTTTAATAGATGCATTTTCTAAATGCAAGAACTTCACTTGGGACAATATTAACATTTTATTTTTGGTCAATTGTCACATTTTATTTGACTATAATTTTACTTCTTTAGAGAGGGTCATCTTAGATAGTTTAGCCATATAAAATATCAGCCTTCTGATGACTCGGTTAGAGAGTATATTTATTAGAATTGATCGATGTTAAAAAGGTAGAGGTATACCTAAAAAAGGCTTGGTTAAAAAATATTAGAAAATATATTTTTATTAGATTTAAATGATAATTTTATTCTTAACATGACACAATGAAGAAAAAGTATTCATGTAGCTGGTGGGATAAAGGGTTGATGATGTTGTTGTTGTATAATTTTATAGCTTTTTTTCAATCATTTTTATGATGAGAGTTTTTTATAATAAATATTTTCTAGAGTGGGATAAGAATACGAAAGTTATTGACTCTTTTTTCAAAAGATAAAAAGGTAAATTAAACACAGTAATATATATATATATATATATTAGACAATATCATCAAAACTTGTAAGCATGTGATTTGTTGGTAACATATCATAGGTTTCTTGGTAACATGCACAAAATTGATAGAATTTGAAGTTCATTTTTTATATAAATTTTTAATTATCTTTTGGATCCCTCGATAGTTGTGGTGTCTGCAATAAAGGTATGAATAATTCTATTAGGACTTTATATTATGATATCATTGCGATTGATTTATGAAATTTTACTATGTAAGATTTTAATTAATGAATTTTGGATTCCTATATTACTGTTTTATTTTAGATATCTTCTGATGTAATGTCGTACCCTTTTTGTCTTTAGCTGATAGTTGATAGTGGAATCAACTCATACTAGCTGTTTGTTTGATATTGTTGCATATTAATATTATCATTTTTTTTAGTTAACATAAAAAGATGTAGTCATTATGATAGTGATTTTCCCCTTGCAAAAGAGGAATTGATGACAGGATGGACTTGTATGTTATAACATGAATTGAAAAAATGGATCTTATCTTATCTATATGTTTTGGTTGATATAGTAAATTAATAATGATAGATTTTTTATAAATTGAAGTGATCAATTCTTATGTATTAATCTTTAGTTATAAAGTAATGTGGAATTTGGATAAAATGATTTGTTTATTGAGATACTTTCATTTCTTAATTTCGTCTGATCATTATGATATGCCAATTGTGGAACTACTAAATAGTCTTTCAACTCTTTATAATTGTTTAAGTACTTACATATACTATAACAGATAGAAGAAATCTATATTTTCTTTTTTGAAATATTTTTCCCTCATTAGTTTTGATCAAAGTTAAAAAATATATCATTTTTCATTAATATAATTAAAATTTTGAATTACTCATAGGGATAAAATTAATGATTTTATCTTTTTATCAAAGAAAATATAATTTAAATTTTGATGATATGAATTTTTATATTTAAATTTTTATTCACATGCAATTAATGCAAGTACAATAAATCTAATTATCCCGATTCCCGGCTGCAATTTTTTCTTTTTAAAAAATTATCTGAGATATTTTAAGCAACATTATTGCATTGAATTTCCATCTATGTAACGAACTCCATTTTTGAGATTCACATTAAGTGCCAAAACAATGACTATTTACATATAGCCTTTTCTCACATAAATAGGCACTTTTTTAAAGTGAAATTTCCCTTCAAAAGATTGTGTTGGGAAAGTAACCCTCACAACATCTACAAATAAGAAAGAGAAAATGCAAAAAAAAAAAAAGACTTTCAGGATTTAATGTGGAAAAATAAAAATTTTGAAAAAGATCGGAGAGCCACACATCACCAAGAAATTCATAATGAAAATTGTGAGAATTGGTACACATCTCTTTCTTCATCGTTCTCTTCCTGTCTCTTTTTATTCCTTGCACTGTTCTATACACATAATAGATAAAGAGACAAACATAAAACTTACCAAGGTATGCAACATTGCTACACCAGGTTTGGAGTGCCATGACATAGCAATCTATTTCTCTAGTATGACTAACAGTATAATAGCATGGAAATCTAGAGTGTTGTGGCTCTTCTCTCTCTTTTATCTCCAACTCAACAATACAGTATTGCAGTGCTATTCAGAAAAAAAAGGGTACAAAACATCAAAATCCAAGCACGTGGAGGACCTATGCAATCCGTCAACGAGCTCAACTAACATAATTGAGGTCCCATACAATAATACGACTTGATTGATCGACAAAATCAGATTCTACACAGAGTTAAAAATTTATTATATTTGTGAGTTGGATTTTTCTATTTTGTAAATTAAATTACCCATTTTATAAAAAAATCTAATTATTTGATATAAAATTCTCTAATTAACTAACAATTATCTTATGCCCTAAACTAAATTCTAACTTAGAATACTATCAAAATTTTGTGCGTTCTTTTTTTTTTTCCTTTAAAAAATAACAAGTTATGTCGTGGGAAAGCTGTAAGTATATTCTAAATTTTCAACACTCATCATTAGCTGTTATATTTATACCTGATCAAACATAGGGCCAAATCTGATGGCTACACCTTCAAAAAAATTAAATTGATGGGAATGCAAATATTATATAACTTCATATCAAATTAAAGCTTAAGAAAAAATCAGCAAGTTGGTTTTTATTAAACCAGCCCAAGCAATAAACATTTGTTTCCTTCACTATAGGACAAAACCCTTATTTGA
The DNA here is from genome assembly GCF_001605985.2 of Dendrobium catenatum. Lineage (NCBI taxonomy): Eukaryota > Viridiplantae > Streptophyta > Magnoliopsida > Asparagales > Orchidaceae > Dendrobium > Dendrobium catenatum. Next base: position 507,230 of record NW_021556590.1, read on the forward strand.
TCTCTTCTTACACAACCTAATTTTCCCTTAAAATAATGATTTATATTATAAACAAAATTCCTAATAACCTCATTAAGCGCAATAATCCACCTCCTATAAAGACCCACCTACACTTGGCTTACTCCTCCAAATTGTCCTAAGCACAGCTTCAAAGTTATATTCTCATGGCGACTTCTTCTTCTCTACTCTCCTGTTATATTCTTCTCAATCTCCTCTTCTTTTTGCTTCTAATTGAAAATAATTTTCTAGTATCAACGCAAGAGCTTGCTGGAGAACACCATGTCATTGACGTCAAGTCACTATTGCCGAGCAGCTCCTGCTCCATGCCTGATAAAAGTTTGCGAACAATTTCAATAATTTCTTAATACCCTATTAGAGACTATTTTTTCATAAATTAATTAGAATAATAATAAATCATGCATCAATTAAGCTCATTCAATAGATATCACAAGCTTAAATGTGATGCAAAACCAAAAAATTCATTACATATATTAATTAGCTGTTCAATTGTGACAGGCACGAGCCCTTCCAAGCTCACGGTGGTCCATAGGGATGGGTGGTGCTCATCTCGGGCACGCCAAGACAAACAATCCCATGTGGAGCTCCTCCGTCGTGACCAAGCCCGTGTCAAAAACATCCACCAACAGGCTGCCAGTCCAACCTCTCGCCTCAACCCTGTTCGAGGCTCTCTTTTTGCAAGAGTTCCGGCAAACATCGGCAAAGCTTATCATACCGTGAACTATATCATCACCATAGGACTAGGTACCCCTACAAAGTTCTTCACAGTTGAGTTCGACACTGGTAGTGATCTCAGTTGGACCCAATGTGCTCCCTGCTATAATTGTTACACCCAAAAAGATCCATTTTATGACCCAACCCAGTCATCCACCTTCTCTGACATCTTATGCACCTCTGACTATTGTTTTGATCTCGATCAATTTGGTTGCTCGTCTACCTCCACATGTCTCTTCCATGAAGAATATCATGACTATTCTTATACCAATGGCTCCTTCGTTCAAGACACCTTGACATTCTCCTCTGATATTATACAGAACTTCCGCTTCGGCTGTGGACATAACAACACCGGGCAATTCGGACAATTAGATGGTTTATTAGGCCTCGGTCGTGGGGCTATTTCAATTATTTCCCAAACAGCTCAATTGTATAATAAGGTATTCTCATATTGTCTACCATCACGGCCCAGTGCAACTGGATATCTCGAACTAGGTAGCTCTATCCCTGGTGTAATTTATACACCGATGCTAACTGACCAAGACCTTCCATCATTTTACTTCATCAAGCTCATTGCCATTTCTATTGGGGGTTCACGGCTCGACCTTTCACCTACTGTATTCACAGACCCTGGAACCATATTGGACTCTGGCACAGTGATTAGCTACCTGCCGCCCACTGCCTACTCCGCCCTCCGCAACACTTTTCGACAGTACATGACCAAATACCCAGTAGCGCCACCACTGCCCAGTCTTGACACATGTTATGACTTAACTAACTACACGATAATGTACATTCCATCGATTGCGTTGATCTTTGACGGCGAAGTGACAACTACCTTAGATTCCATGGGGATAGTTTATGGGTTAAGTAAATCTCAAGTGTGCTTAGCCTTCACTGAAAATAATGATGATAGTGTGGTTGTGGTCATTGGTAATGTGCAACAACGCAGGTTCAATATAGTCTATGATGTGGGGAACTTAAAAATTGGCTTCGGAGCTAATGGTTGTGACTAGTGATGGATTGATCAAGTCAATTGGGTTAAATGCTATGTATTATTGTAGCTAGAATGAATTGGTTTCATCATGTTGGTTATAAAATCAGGGCGTTTGAGACAATAAATGTAGCCATGAAAAAAAAAAATCAATTTTATCCAAATTTTATGAAATAATTAAATATTAAATGAAGAAAATTCTATATGATTTTATGAAAACCATTAAGATGTGCTTATTTTCTTTATAATTAAGGGGGTCATCATAATAATTGTTAGACATTAGAATTTCTATTATCAGAGGTAAAATGTCATATTTATTTACAAAAAAGCTTATACTTAGCTCAAATCTTTTGGTCCGCACTTGCTCTATCAAAATCAAATCAAATCCAATACACTCTTACTTCATCATCATGCATGTACTACCGGAGCCACGGTGGGGGCATTGCAGCACGTGCCCCCACTAGCCCATTAGGAATTTTTTTTCTAATAAAGAAATGGTAAGATGGGCCTCTTAGGCTTTACTGAAATAACAAAGTTTTTTAACATTAAAAAAAAATAACTGGAGTTTTATAACATAAAAAAGAATAAAGATCATCCGTTGTGGTGATTTTTATTCACTGTCAGACCCCTTACAAAGTAAAATCGTCAATTTTTTCTTAATCTTAACCCACTTGGTTCTCATTTTGGCTTCAATTTTCTTTTTTATTGTGTTCTGTAAATGGAAGCATTTAAGGATTGTCAATTTTGCCAACCCATTGGGCCGTATAACTTAACACCTTAAAGCTTTGAAGCAACAAAACTCATATTCCTTAAATATGGGGACATCTATGCAAATTTAGGCAAACTCACATGCAAATCATATACACAGCCTTAAAATACAATACCTCTTATTGGAAGCTCTCAACAAAGTTTAGTGATGATGAATTATGTGATTAATATTTGTGTAATTTTGAAGATTTTTTTTTAAATATTATGCTCACATACAAAAAAAAAAAAAAAAATCTGGCCCGGATTGTCAATTTTGCCAACCCATTGGGCCGTATAACTTAACACCTTAAAGCTTTGAAGCAACCAAACTCATATTCCTTAAATATACACAGCCTTAAAATACAAGACCTCATGTTGGAAGCTCACAACAAAGTTGCGTAATGATGAATTACGTGATTGAAATTTGTGTAATTTTGATGATTTTTTTTTAAATATTATGCTCACATACAAAAAAAATCTTGGCTCCTCCACTACCTTCATGCATCATGTATGTGTATGTTCATCCATAAAAAAAGTTCTAACTCCAACTTAGGCTTTAGTGAGTGGGGCAAAAGGCGTTGACATTGAAGCCCTTTCCAAAGTGTCTAATTAAAATTTTGCATTTCATCTGACTAGTGATATAATTTTATATGTTCCAAACACATTAAGCTCTTATAATAAAATAAAATAGAAACATTTAGGGGGAATGAGGGACAAATGTTGTCACTCAAAATAATTTTTAGGCTTTTCGAATCTGATTGTGTTGATCAATTGGATTGTTATGTTGCTTCGGACCTCAAGTTTCTCCTGCTCGCTAAGGGGTGAGGGGGTTTACCCCCTGCTTAGGTTTGGCTACTTCGCACCCAAAATTTTTTTCATAAAATGCCTCGGCGTTAAGACCCGAGCGCCCCGTTGCTATGTATTCGAGCGCCTCGGCTCTGTGTTCCCAAGCTCCCCAGCATTGAACGATAATGAGCGAAGTGATACAATAGATCAAGATAGTGGTTTAAGTGCCGTAGCGCCTCAAACTTGCATCGTAGCGCTACGAGATGGATTGGATTATTTTCTTTCTCATTTTTCTGAAGGTTTACATCCCTTCAGGCTATTTTACTTGCAATAAGAGAGAGAGAGAGAGAGAGAGAGAGAGAGAGAGAGAGAGAGTGTGTGTGTGTGTGTGTGCGTGAAGAGAGATTTGTTTTTATTTCTTCCAATTTTCAATGTGGATTTCTTAGTGTGGTGTCGCTTTGTAACTTTTTTCCTATTTTGAGGTTTTCAA
>NW_021556590.1:511285-511887 GCF_001605985.2 Dendrobium catenatum
TATTCAATCCTCATGAAAAATCAGCCCAATATCAAACCAATGGGAATCGATTTGAACCGCCAGTTCAACTAGTGAACCTTATCAATTTAAAAAAATTGTTCTGTTCAATGCATAATTTATTGAAATAATTTAATTTAATATAAAATATTTATTAAATATTAAGTTAAATTAACTTAAAATATAATAAATTAGTTAATAAACTCCAATATTGATTTAATAAGTATCAATTAATTAGACCTACATGATTCCACCTTCCAATTTGATCTCTTCAAACATGGAAAGAAGGAAATATATATATAATAATATATGAAACACGTCCCATGTGATGTGGGACAAAACAATTAGTTGTCATGCGTGTGCATGGTAGATTACTTTCAAGAAGATTTTTTTGGAAAAATTTTGTATACAATATTCAATTAATTTTATACATAATATATAGATAAAAATTATATATAAGTATATAACATAAATTAATAATAATTTACAAAAAATTAAATTTAAAAATTGTTTTAAATTTTAAATTATTGAAACTACTATTTTTACTTTTTTTTTTGTTAGTAATAAATTTATATTTTAGTATGTTAATTATATCATTATTATTT
>NW_021556590.1:512934-519497 GCF_001605985.2 Dendrobium catenatum
ACACATATTTGCTAACTTATTACAATCTCTATTAACATAAACAAATAAAACTTGTTTGAAATTAGTAAGAAAGTCTAACTCCCTCCAATTAAGATTTCCTCCTTTTACTTCACCTTTATTCAACATAGCTCTACGAAACACTTCAATGATGTTGTTGTTGTTTCCTTCAATAATAATGACATTGAACTCAAGCATCCAATCTTGAATGAACCTTCTCAATGCAAGAATAGCTTGAAACCAAAGGCACCCATAAATCTTCCTTTAAAATCACGAAATACCCCTCCTACACTTGCTCTGTTCGAACTCCATAAGGAAACATCCACATTGACTTTAATCCAATTGAGAGGTGGGGGATGCCAGAAGGACGAGACAGGTGAATTAGGTGATTAGCATCCCAGTTCTCCCAATTATGATCCTTTCAAAAGGAAACTACAACCAAACTGATACAGTTAGCTACTATGAAAGAAGAACTATCCTATGATTTACCATGGACCAGTTTGTTCCTGCTCTTCCAGCATCCATACACAACCGAACACAATATTTTTCCCACAAAAAGGATTAGAGGAGGCAAGTTGTTTTAGAGAAATAATACATTCAGCAAAAGAACCATATTCTGGAATATTGAAACCCCAATTAGCAAGAATACTGAAAACTTAAGAGATCTTATGACAGGTCGAAGCAACATGGTTCATATCTTTAATGGTTGAGCATCCTCTTGGACAACCATTGATCTCTAAAAGATTTCTATTAAATAAGAAACTGAATGAAGGAATAACATTCCTGTTTAATCGCCACCAAAAAAAAGTTCAACAGCTGGTTTTAGCTCGAGTGTATTAATCCAGCTATAATGATCAATCTCATTATAACTTTCCATCAATTTATCAAAAGCTAAAGAAGAGATAGACTTTCCATTAAATCTAAAAGAAAATTCCAAAGAATCTTCTACTCTTCAGCATGAATCAGGACTGACAGCACAAGCACCGTCAACCAATGTCAAAAAATCTGTCTCAATTGGCATTCATCTCATTTCCCATTTATGATGAAATGATCAAGATACATAAATTCTTCACTAACATTAGTAACAAAATTAGGCCACCTTTCAATACATCTATCCAAAATCCAAGTATCTTTGAAAATATTTACCTCAGATCCAGTTGCAATTCTCCAATGAAGTAGAGGTCGAAGAGCTTTAGCACCATCAAATAAAATCTTCCATGTAGATGAAACCCCCTTCCCATAATCAGCACAAAAGATATCCTCACCATATTTAGGAACCAATATCTTTGAAAGCAAAGAGTATGGCCTCGAAATGAAGCTTCATGCCAATCTTGCCCGAAAAGACCCAACCTTGCAATTGACAAAGTGTTATCCATGGCCACCTCTTTTCTTAGACAAGCACAAAACCTCCCAAGCAACATGATTAAGTCCCCTACCACCATCAAACTTGTTCCACAAAAAATTCCTACACATTTTATCAAATTCACCCAATACCCCCAAAGAAACAAGTGAATAAGTTGATAAATATATAGGAATAAATAAAAATGCAGCATTAACAAGAGTGAATTTTTTTGCTAGGGAAATATATTTATTCCCTCAAACATTTAGTATATTTGAGGATTTCTCCAAAAGACCTTGGAAATCAGCATAGTCCAACCTTCTCATAGCAATCTTCACACCTAAATACTCCATTTCATTAACCACATTTATTCCCATTTCTTTAGACAAACGTCTTGTTTTTCTCCTCTTAACTGCCTTCCCGAACAACATAGAAGATTTTTGGAAATTGATTTCCTGTCCAAACCATCTACAATATTTATAAACAATTTTCTTCACTTTCCTCACATCTTTGAATTTGGCTTCAGAAAAAACCATTACATCATCCACGTAAAGTAAATGAGAATTTTTTTGTGAATTGGGAGATAACTTGACGCCAATATTTCTTCCTTTATAAGCAGAAGCATCCAAAAGCAGATGAGAACATAAAATGAAAAGAAAAGGAGACAATGGGCAACCTTGCCTAAAGCACTCCCAGCCTCAATCCAATCAGAATTCTCACCATTCACATTAATAGAAAATTTCGGCTTAATCACACATTCCAGTAAGAGCGCAGCAAACTTCAAGGGGAAACCAAGGCGATCCAACACATATTTAAGAGTCAACCAACTCATACTAACATAGGCATGCTCCATATCTAATTTAATTGCTACAAGTCCCTTTTTTATTTAGAATATCTAAACTTATGAAAGATCTCTTGAGCAATTAATATATGATCCGACATGGAACGTCCCTTCACAAAAGCTGACAACTTTTCAGAAATAATCTTCGGAATACAACGACACAGTCTATTAAGTAGCATTCTAAAAACCAATTTGAAAAAAGAGAGGCACAAACTAATTGGCTAAAAATTAGATGGGTTCAATGGATTCTTCACTTTAGGAATCATCACAACTAATGTCTTCTTACATTCTTAGTTCATCTTTCCAGAAGTAAAAAAAGGAGCTAACAACTAACCACAAATCATCTTTAATAATAGACCAATAATCCTTTATGAAAGAATAAGTCACCCCATCATAACCAAGTGAAATATTTGATTCCAACTGATTAACCACCAATTCTAGTTCTTCTTTAGAGAAATCCTTTTCTAAAAATAATTTGTAATCTTCTTCTAACACCGCCAATGGAGGAAGCCAGCCAGCTAAGACACACCTTCTTTCCTGTCATTTATTTTTAAAAAAAATCAAAGAAAACTGACCTCATTTGATCTTGATCTTCAATCAGCAACCCACTGGAATCCTTCACTTGACGAATCCAGTTAGCATTCCTCCTAGCAGTAGCATTAGCATGAAAAAAATTAGAATTGAAGTCACCTGATTCCGTCCAATGCATCTTCGCCCTCTATTTTCACCAAGATGAAAGCCATCCCAGAGTTGAGTTGAACTCATTGATCTTCGACTTCAGTAAAAATAGATTACCATCTGAAAGTCCTCCATAATTTGCTTCCTCTTCTTGTAATTTAAGGAATTCATTTTTTAGCCGATTTTTTTAAAACCAAGAGGTCCTTGTGTTTTGCCTTACTCAAAAAAAAAACAAAGACTTTAGAGCTCTTTTAAATTTAAAAGATAGGATACTAGCCGCATCTCCTTGACATTTGTTCTTCCAAGAATGAGAGACAATCGAGAAGGATGCTAGATAACAAATCCTTATATTTAAATTTAACAGCTTTACATTTCCAAAATACCGTAGAGACAAGGTTCAAAAGAATGGGACAATGGTGTGATGCTATTCTCGCTAAATGTCTCACCAAAGACAGTTGAATTGAATTAAAAGCAGCCAAATTAAGAGCACAACAGTCCAATCTTTCCCAAATCTGAGCTTTACCACTCTTATTGTTACACCAAGTAAACCTTGGTCCAATTACACCCACCTCATGAAAATCACCATTCCTCATAAAAGAAAGCATATCAAGAGGACCTTGCGATAGAACAAATTTTTTACCTCCTCTTTTGTCATCTTGGGACAAAATGCAATTGAAGTCCCCACCCACCACCGTTGGGAGCTTACAAGCAGAAGCAAATTCCAAGTTACTCCATAAATTTTTTCTTTGAACATAGTCTCTACTTCCATAAACTGCAGCAATCATCCACTTGCCTTTATTAACAATACTGAGCTCTCCAATCACCGCTTGATCAAAAGCTTTAATCAATGAGAAAGAGCAAACATCAGTTATCCAGCACACCATAATTGCACCTGATAAGCCATCAGCAGGGTATAGAAAACAATCCCAACAATCACCAACAAATTTCTTGAAATTTAACTTATCAAAAAAAGTAATTTTTGTTTCTACAAGCCCAACAAATAAAGTATCAAAATCTGTCACAAACTCCTTCAAATATCGAGAGGCTTCATTTTTCCTGACCCCTCTACAATTCTAAAAAGCTTTAGAAGTCATTTAAGATTCGAAGTGGGATTGCTCCCACTCAGGTCCTTTTTTCTTGTATCAATTTTTCTACTTCTAGACAGCACATTCACTTTACCAAGTGATTTCAGCTCTTTCTGAAGTTTAAACATCACTGGAGCAGAGAGATCTCCCTCGAACGTGGTACCAGATTCTGAAATAAAAGAACCAGAATCTTCCAATTCCCCTTCCTCCAACTCATTCTTCAATGATACTGCTAACAATTTATTATTTGCAGGCAAAACCTCATCGCATATAGTTTCCAACACTTTGAACATATTATTTTCAACGGGAATATCAATGTTGGAAAAGTTAATACCAGCCATACCTCTTTAAATAATTTTATTCAGAAGATTGATCTCCACCCCAACTTTTGTTATATCCTGATTAGAATCCCGCTGGAACGTCTCCTTCTCCTGAATACCGTCTTCTTTATTTGGTTCAGACCTTCCTTCAAAAGTATCAGCTGTATCTATGTGAATAGCCGGATTCTGAACAACTTCAGGATTCTTCACAATGGTTTTTTTCGAATGTAATTTATCCAGATTCATCATCTTCAAATTTTTTTTACTTCTCCACATAAATAGGAACTGAGATTTTGTTATTGAAATTTTTCTGAAAGTTAGTAGCAGGCTTCTTCCTTCTTCTATGATTAACATGAATCCAAGGACCATAAGATTCTTTCAAGTTGATCAAATGATGATCTACTTCAGAATTAGCAAAATATTTATTCTGCTCCAAACTACCTTCACCATTAACACCCACTTCATTCAGGATACAATCATTGCTCAAGTGTCCAATCTTTTCACATTTGTAGCAAAAAGATGAACTTTTCTCATACTCCACCTTTTGGAAGAATCGACCATTCAACCCCTCCAACCAAACCCCCAATGGTAGTTATTTATCAAGATTAACCCAAACACAAGCTCTAGCAAACTCCCTCCTACCCCATTGAAACATATTATCATCAAACAATAGGGGAGTACCAATCATTGCAGCTATTCTAGTCACATTAATCTCATCCCAACATTAGAGAGGTAAATTAGGGAATCTCACCCAAACCGGGAAAGACAACCCCTTCAGTGAAGCCTGATAAAACTTATTGCTCCATCTATCTACTCCTACTATATAACCATTTACAAACCATGATCCATCCGTCAAAACATTGTCCATAGATTCAATGGAGAAGAAAGAGCATAATACCCAGCCCGAACCACTGCTTATAATATGAAATTTTCCAAATTTTGACCACTGACTTTGCAAATCTCCTGCAATGACTTGTATAGGAATCCCTTTCCCAAAGACCTTAACAACAACAGAATATTTCAGCTTTTCTTCATTCATAATTACATTTTTCTCATGTAATTTAACTGCAATGCCATCATCAGATAAAAAGGATTCATTATTAATAGGATTACATTTAATATAAGGCTTTCTGATCCAAGGATTAATCATGTCACTCCCCCTCAAATTATCAACTTCCTTGGATGGTTCATCCAAAGCAACCACATTGTCTTGAGCAATACCTCAAATAGGTGGGGTACCATTTGAACTTTTATTATTTACCTGAGCTTTGTCTGGCATCAGAGCATATTTAACATTACCAAAGCCAAATGTATTAACAAAAAGGTCCATTCCTAAAGACGGAGGAGCATCAGCATCATTGTAGATCTTACTTTTTTTAATACAAGGAGTCTTTTCCACATTTTCATCTAAAATTTGTTTTCGTTTTCCAATAACAGGAGAAGATTTTAAAGGAACAAATGTAGGTTCCTTGATAACCAGAGGGGCATTAGCAAAGTAAAAACCTTTTGACTTTGATTCGATAGGTTTGCTACCAGACGTAGAAGACCGATGGGATCCATCAGTGATGATCGTACTCTGGCCTCCGAAAGTGGTGTCCGAACAATCTATTCCCATCAGCGACCTTTTTGCCAAGACAACGGAGAAGGATAATTTTGAAAAAATTCTCTCACTAGAAAACAAAATGGGTGTGGAATTACTTCACTAGAAAATGGGTGTTTAAAATAAACATGACATATCATTAACATATTCTTGAGTGATACTATGATCAAACACACATGGGTTGCCTCCCAGAAGCGCTAAGTTTTAGGTCTTCAGCATGACTAGATAACTTACTAAACATAATGTTGGGTTGTTTCCCAAACAGCGCTAAGTTTATAGTCTTTAGTCATACTAGCCCATATCTTCATTTCGTGAAGGTAGATGATTGTTATTCTTCAATTGGGTCCTATTTTTATCTCTCTCCTTCTCTTTAGAATTAACTTCAGTGTTAGCAAGAGGAGATTCAATGGGTTTACTACTCATAAAAATTATAAGCTGACTTAGTTGAGTTTCTAAATTTTTAATTGAAACGACTTGATTTTTTAATTGAGTTCCCAATTGTATGATCAAGTCTTCAAGAGGTGCCTTTCTAGTTCCATATTAATTACTTTGATTAAATCCAGGAGAATATTATGGTCATGGATAATTATTATCTTGATTTTGATTATTTAACTTTTTTGTTTTGGTTATTTTGACCATAATTTCATTTATTTCTACCATGATTATTCGACCAATTAAAATTTAGGTGATTCCTCCAACTAGA
>NW_021556590.1:520600-535839 GCF_001605985.2 Dendrobium catenatum
GTAGAGACAAGGTTCAAAAGAATGGGACAATGGTGTGATGCTATTCTCGCTAAATGTCTCACCAAAGATAGTTGAATTGAATTAAAAGCAGCCAAATTAAGAGCACAACAGTCCAATCTTTCCCAAATCTGAGCTTTACCACTCTTATTGTTACACCAAGTAAACCTTGGTCCAATTACACCCACCTCATGAAAATCACCATTCCTCATAAAAGAAAGCATATCAAGAGGACCTTGCGATAGAACAAATTTTTTACTTCCTCTTTCGTCATCTTGGGACAAAATGCAATTGAAGTCCCCACCCACCACCGTTGGGAGCTTACAAGCAGAAGCAAATTCCAAGTTACTCCATAAATTTTTTCTTTGAACATAGTCTCTACTTCCATAAACTGCAGCAATCATCCACTTGCCTTTATTAACAATACTGAGCTCTCCAATCACCGCTTGATCAAAAGCTTTAATCAATGAGAAAGAGCAAACATCAGTTATCCAGCACACCATAATTGCACCTTATAAGCCATCAGCAGGGTATAGAAAACAATCCCAATAATCACCAACAAATTTCTTGAAATTTAACTTATCAAAAGAAGTAATTTTTGTTTCTACAAGCCCAACAAAGAAAGTATCAAAATCTGCCACAAACTCCTTCAAATATCGTGAGGCTTCATTTTTCCTGTCCCCTCTACAATTCTAAAAAGCTTTAGAAGTCATTTAAGATTCGAAGTGGGATTTCTCCCACTCTGATTCTTTTTTCTCATATTAGTTTTTCTACTTCTAGACAGCACATTCACTTTACCAAGTGATTTCAGCTCTTTCTGATGTTTAAACATCACTGGAGCAAAGAGATCGCCCTCGAATGTGGTACCATATTTTGAAATAAAAGAAGCAGCATCTTCCAATTCCCCTTCCTCCAACTCATTCTTCAATGATACTGCTAACAATTTATTATTTGCAGGCAAAACCTCATCACATATAGTTTCCAACACTTTGAACATATTATTTTCAACGGGAATATCAATGTTGGAATAGTTAATACCAGCCATACCTCTTTCAGGAATTTTATCCAGAAGATTGATCTCCACCCCAACTTTTGTTATATCCTGATTAGAATCCCGCTGGATCCAACTCATTCTTCAATGATACTGCTAACAATTTATTATTTGCAGGCAAAACCTCATCACATATAGTTTCCAACACTTTGTACATATTATTTTCAACGGGAATATCAATGTTGGAATAGTTAATACCAGCCATACCTCTTTCAGGAATTTTATCCAGAAGATTGATCTCCACCCCAACTTTTGTTATATCCTGATTAGAATCCCGCTGGAATGTCTCCTTCTCCTGAATAGCGTCTTCTTTATTTGGTTCAGACTTTCCTTCAAAAGTATTAGTTGTATCTATGTGAATAGCCGGATTCTGAACAACTTCAGGATTCTCACAATGGTTTTTTTCGAATGTAATTTATCCAGATTCATCATCTTCAAATTTTTTTGACTTCTCCATATAAACAGGAATTGAGATTTTGTAATTGAAATTTTTCTAAAAGTTAGTAGCATGCTTCTTCCTTCTTCTATGATTAACATGGATCCAAGGACCATAAGATTCTTTCAAGTTGATCAATTGATGATCTACTTCAGAATTAGCAACAGATTTATTCTGCTCCAAACTACCTTCACCATTAACACCCACTTAATTCAGAATACAATCATTGCTCAAGTGGCCAATCTTTCCACATTTGTAGCAAAAAGATGAAATTTTCTCATAGTACTTCACCTTTTGGAAGAATCAACCATTCAACCCCTCCAACCAAACACCCAATGGTAGTTATTTATCAAGATTAACTCAAACACAAGTTCTAGCAAACTCCCTCCTACCCCATTGAAACATATTACCATCAAACAATAGGGGAGTACCAATCATTGAAGCTATTCTAGTCACATTAATCTCATCCCAACATTAGAGAGGTAAATTAGGAAATCTCACCCAAACCGGGAAAGACAACCCCTTCAGTGAAGCCTGAAAAAATGTATTGCTCCATCTATCTACTCCTACTATATGACCATTGACAAACCATGATCCACCTGTCAAAACATTGTCCATAGATTCAATGGAGAAGAAAGAGCATAATACCCAGCCCGAACCAATGCTTATAATATGAAATTTTCCAAATTTTGACCCCTGACTTCGCAGTTCTCCTGCAATGACTTGTATAGGAATCCCTTTCCCAAAGACCTTAACAACAACATAATATTTCAGCTTTTCTTCATTCATAATTACATTTTTCTCATGTAATTTAACTGCAATGCCATCATCAGATAAAAAGGATTCATTATTAATAGGATTACATTTAATATAAGGCTTTCTGATCCAAGGATTAATCATGTCACTCCCCCTCAAATTATCAACTTCCTTGGATGGTTCATCCAAAGCAACCACATTGTCTTGAGCAATACCTCAAATAGGTGGGGTACCATTTGAACTTTTATTATTTACCTGAGCTTTGTCCGGCATCAGAGCAGATTTAACATTACCAAAGACAAATGTATTAACAATAAGGTCCATTCATAAAGACGGAGGAGCATTAGCATCATTGTAGATCTTCCTTTTTTTAATCCAAGGAGTCTTTTCCACATTTCATCTAAAATTGTTTTCATTTTCCAATAATAGGAGAAGATTTTAAAGTAACAAATGTAGGTTCCTTGATAACCAGAGGGGCATTAGCAAAGTAAAAACCTTTTGACTTTAATTCGGTAGGTTTGCTACCAGACGTAGAAGACCGATGGGATCCATCAGTGATGATCGTATTCTGGCCTCCGAAAGTGGTGTCCGAACAATCTGTCCCCATCAGCGACCTTTGTGCCAAGACAACGGAGAAGAAGAATTTTGAAAAAAAAATTATCACTAGAAAACAAAATGGGTGTGGAATTATTTCACTAGAAAATGGGTGTTTAAAATAAACATGACATTTCATTAACATATTCTTGAGTGATACTATAATCAAACACACATGGGTTGCCTCCCAGAAGCGCTAAGTTTTAGGTCTTCAGCATGACTAGATAACTTACTAAACCTAAAGTTGGGTTGTCTCCCAAACAACGCTAAGTTTATAGTTTTTAGTCATACTAGCCCATATCTTCTATTTGGTGAAGGTAGATGATTGTTATTCTTCAATTGGGTCCTATTTTTATCTCTCTCCTTCTCTTTAGAATTAACTTCAGTGTTAGCAAGAGGAGATTCAATGGATTTACTACTCATAAAAATTATAAACTGACTTAGTTGAGCTTCTAAATTTTTAATTGAAACAACTTGATTTTTTAATTGAGTTCCCAATTGTATGACCACGTCTTCAAGAGGTGCCTTTCTTGTTCCATACTAATTACTTTGATTAAATTCAGGAGAATATTATGGTCTTGGATAATTATTATCTTGATTTTGATTATTTCACTTTTTTGTTTTGGTTATTTTGACCATAATTTCATTTATTTCTACCATGATTATTTGACCAATTAAAATTTAGGTGATTCCTCCAACTATAATATATATATACTAATAGGGATTATTTTATCTTCCAATCAAATTTATATTTTTTATCCCATAGATATCATTTTTATATTGCACTTTTATCTTTCAAATATAAAGATGAATCAAAATTTAAGTCTTATTTATTATATCTACAACTTATGCAATCAAAATAAATAAAGACTCATTTTCATAAACTCTAGCCACTTAGGATTCACCCTATCAGTATGCCACTGAAAATCATTTGTTATTATTTATTCAGTTAATTCATAAGCATTTTCAAAATGCTTTAAAATCAAAGAACCTCCAACTGCAACATTAATTATAGCTCTATAGGATCATACTAATCAATTATAAAAAGTTTGAATTCTTAATCAATAAGGTGAGGCACGGTGAGGGCGCTTTCTAAGCATCTCCTTGAATCTTTCCCAACTCTCATAAATAAATTCTCTTTCTAACTAAGTAAGATAAGTATTATCAAACCTCCCAATCTTTAGGAAAGCAAAATATCAATGAAAATTATTTATGTTAATTTGGTAAGCATATGTTTTTTTTTTTTTTTTCCTTTTTGTGTAGTTTCTCCAAGTTACTTCTTTTGTAGAGTGTTACTCATGATTGTTGTTTAGTTTTCATAATCATATCACAAATAGTTCAAAAGCCATTACTACTCAACCCATTTTCAAGGGAAGTTTTTGGCTTCTTTTGGACGACTTTCTTATAGTTTTGAAGTAAAAAAATTTCTAATTGAAAAATTTTTTGTACTAAAAAACTGCTTTAGAAAGTATTAAGAAAGTTGTCTCAAACAAATCCTTAGGCAATTAGGCTTCATTTGTGACATTTTGCTCATTGCTTTTTAAAGCTGCTTTTAAAATCAATAAAATATTGTCCCAAAGGAAACCTTTATCTCATCACTCTTACTTCCTCATATTGATGTAATGAACATGTCATAGGCCATCATGAACAATTGGGTGTAATTTGAATAGTATTTTGTGCATGTAAACATCGTCTACATAAAGAATTATGAAATAACTGAAGCAAGCAAGTGCTTCCTGCACTTGTGGCTCTTAATCGTTAGGATGATTTGCTTCTCTCTTCCCAGTCTATAAGAACCATCTCGCATAAATCTCCTTCTTCTTTCCCCTCCGAGCATGAAGTATTGCATGCCTTTTTGAAGCTGGTATCTTGCTTCAATGTTGTATTAAATGATATCAAAGTCAATGATGATTATATATATATATGATTAAGCATTTGAACTTTTGCTTGGTCGTGATTTTTCCATTCCATTCCTATTGATCTATGTCTTTTAGGTTTCATTTGGGATAGCATTCTTAAGCAACTTTTTAGTATAGAAATTTTTTTATCTAAGTTTTTTTTGTATTAGAAAGAATGAAAAAAAATATCGCAAACGAATCCTTAAATTGTACATTTTTTGAAAATTTTATCGAAAATTTTATGAAATTGCTATCTCATCGCTCAGTATTTGATACATTATTTCCCCACAACCATTAATGATTAATCTGCAAACCTATCTCCAATCACTTTCCCAGATCCTCATAATACAGCCCAATGCAAGCCCTTCATAAGTCTAACCTAAGCTCCAAAAAGATCTTAATTTATTGATGAATCTACAAATCTAGTCGTCCGCTTTCAAAACTCAACTCTCATATATTTGTCGACCAACTTCGTCTCCCCTCTCGACATCAAAGTTCGACTCCAAAGTCTGACTACTGATGTTCTTTCCCCTTTAGACACCAAAGCCAACCCCACACCCCTATAAGATGACGACTAACATTCTCTCCTCTGGATGTTTAAACCCAAGGTCCTCCAATTAAACACTAAATAATCAAAAGTGATGGAGTTGAATCTTTCAAATAAATAACTCTTTAATTCTAATTCTATAAGTTTCTTACAAAATGAAACATCATTTGTAATAATCGATGCGCCTATGTTCATGCATGTGCATCCTACTTTGAATAGTACTTATGATATCATAGTTTCGTCGCCTAGTGTTTGGTAAGTTTTTCTTTTCCCACCACCATCCCCAACCATTAATATTTAAGGCTTGGTTTGGGACAGCTTTTGAACACTGCTTTCTACAAATATTTCAACTAGAAAGCTGTTGTAGAAAACAGTTAGAAAGCTATCTCAAATGAAGTCTAAGCCTGATTATGATGACTTTCCTAAATCCTTATAATACAACCCACAACATGCCCTTCATAAGTCTAACCTAAGCACCAAAAACATTAATTTCACCAAAATCTAATTGTCCTTCCCTTAGGTTCAAGTAAACCAACTGGGCACTAGTCATTAAGCCTATAAAGTCTATACTTGAAAAAACCATCACACAACCCAAACTCACATTAAAGATGCCAAAATGGGTTCACGGGTCTAATTTGGGCTTGACCTAACTTGAATCCAATCAATCTAAACCCGACCAGTTTAATAAATGGATAAAAAAGATCTACTTGAACACGATCAACTAGCAACCTAAATAATCCAAATTCAATCAGTTTACTCGTTTTGATTAATTTTTTTAATATTCAAATAAATAACTCTTTAATTCTAATTCTATAAGTTTCTTACCAAATGAAACATCATTAGTAATAATCGATGCGCCTATGTTCATGCATGTGCATCCTACTTTGAATAGTACTTATGATATCATAGTTTCGTCGCCTAGTGTTTGGTAAGTTTCTCTTTTCCCACCACCATCCCCAACCATTAATATTTAAGGCTTGGTTTGGGACAGCTTTTGAACACTACTTTCTACAAATATTTCAACTAGAAAGCTGTTGTAGAAAATAGTTAGAAAGCTATCTCAAATGAAGTCTAAGTCTGATTATGATGACTTTCCTAAATCCTCATAATACAACCCACAACATGCCCTTCACAAGTCTAACCTAAGCACCAAAAACATTAATTTCACCAAAATCTAATTGTCCTTCCCTTAGGTTCAAGTAAACCAACTGGGCACTAGTCATTAAGCCTATAAAGTCTATACTTGAAAAAACCATCACACAACCCAAACTCACATTAAAGATGCCAAAATGGGTTCACGGGTCTAATTTGGGCTTGACCTAACTTGAATCCAATCAATCTAAATCCGACCAGTTTAATAAATGGATAAAAAATATCTACTTGAACCCGATCAACTAGCAACCTAAATAATCCAAATTCAATCAGTTAACTCGTTTTGATTAATTTTTTTAATAACTTACTAACTATAATGTTTATGATATTTGATAAAAAAAAATAAGAAAATTATTATACCTACAATTAAAAAAAGAAAAGAAAAAAGATGAAAAGATGTTAAATGAATTATTTTTTGGTCAAAAGTGGGTTCGCGGGTCAACTAGAGCCCGACCTATTTAATAAATGAATCGAAAAACCCAGCCAATTTAATAAATGAATTATTTTTAATCAAATATTTCTATAAACATTATTAATAATCTATCTTACTAAAAAGAGAATTTTGAATAATACCTACAATAATGATTACTAGAATAGAAGCATTTTAACATTAACATATTTGACTTAATAAATCACTTCTAAACTACAAGTGTCATTGTTAGTTGATAGCCGATGTTAAGTGATGAATGATAGTAGGCATCGATATTAGTCAATGGTTGGCATGAATGTTGGTCAGCAATATGCATTGATATTAATTAGCGGTTGGTGTCGGCTAGTGGCAATTGTGTCATCAATGTTGAGTATTGGTGTTGGTTGATGGTTGGCATCGTGCGGTGGCGGAGTGAACTCTAGAGTTCTCTAAGTCTAAGAATATTCTCCAACAAAGATGATACCTTTTGTCCCATTTATAAGTTTTTTGATGAGGGGATTTGACCAATTTCTTTGTAAGTCTTAAAATTCTATCAAAAGATTTGAAATATTATTCTAGATCAATGTATATTTTCTAGACATTGTAGCACCTCGTGAATAAACTCAATAAATATACTCATATAGATTAATCATATTTTCATTTTAAATATACAACTACTTTTATTATAAATCTAATTTCATTTTATTTTATACCTTCAATAGAATGAATATGTTCACGACCAATAGACATTTCACATTTGTCAATGTTTGCTAAACTGTTTGATTAAGATGTTCATGAACAATATAAAATGAATCATAGATAGTTTGTTCGTGAATGAGGTCATTTTGTAGGTCAAAAATACTAGTTATGTATTTATTTCATGATGATGCTCATTTGATAGCTCAAGAATATTCATTAGAATTGTTCATGAACGTGTTTGTTTGATAGTGTAAAAAATTCGTTAAATATGTTCACAAACATAGCTTGTTAAGGCTTGTTTGTTTAAATCTCGATAAGCACTAAACGAATCGAATATGAACCGAACATGAATCAAATGTTCGTGTATACATATTTGTACTGTTGGTACCGGTTATGTTAAGTTGTCTCTTGTTATATTGTATCTTCCTTTATCTATTTATAGCTAGTTATGTATTGTTCAGAGATTAATTGAGATAATAAACTTTTCTACTTTCATGTTTCATCTCTCTTCTTTCTCTGTTTTACGTCTTCTTCTTCTTCTTCTTGAGTATTGAGCCATCCAAGTTCACACCAAACATGAACATCATTAATTAAAACGAACCAAACATGAACAAAAACAATAAAACTCGAATCAAACACGAACCAAACTTGAACAAACTCAAATAAACGAACTCAAACATGAACTCACATACTCAGCTCGGTTCGATTCATTTGCAGCCCTATTTGGGGGCGACATTATACTCCCTAAAGCATGTCTTCATTGGTAGGTCATGAACATTGCCCATTTGTGCAATTTTATTCATTAACTATCATTTATACTTACAAAATTAACATGCTGGCATAATAATAATCAATAGGCTTTTATATATGTGTTACAAACATGTCTTGCAATTCATGTATAAATTTCTTAATTTTGGTCATTCTTAGTACTCATCTACAAGATCAGCCTATCACCTTATCATGATTCTAATCAAATATGGATTAGATACTTTCATACTGATCCAAATATTTGCTCTAACACTAATTTTCATTAGTCCATTTTGTATAATATTTATGCTATGATATATCATACTAATTTAAGGGTTTGTTTGGCACAGCTGTAGTTTTTTATAAAAGTGGACGTAAAGTTGTTATGCAGAAAGTTTTTTTTTTTTAAGTTGTAGTAGAAAGCAACTTCTAGCATAAAATTTTTCTAAAAGCATCAAAAAAATATTGGTCAAATGAAAATTGTGATTGTCGTCTGAAAAACAAAGCAGCGAGAATGTTTCTTAAACGAAAACTAAGTCAAGCAAAAAAAAAAGATTAATCAATGAATCCATAAATCAATTATTTCCTCCATCATATCTTCATATAAAAAAATCATTAATATATTTAAGTTAATTTATAGCATAATGAATCAAAGCTTCTTTTTTTTTTAGATACGAAACATTTTATAAAAGTTTATACATCATCATACTTTATAATATTCATCACTTACATTATTAAAAAAAAATATTGATCAATATTCGTATCAATTGGATCAATCATTCGTTAATAGTCATCCCTTTAATAATCATTAAAGTTAGCAAACCTTAGACCTCCTCAATTTTCTTACCCTCAATCATGAACATCAACAATACAATATGGAGGAGCATAAAACTTTGTAAATAGCATCAAGTTAATATAATATGCAATCAATAAGAAAGAAGATTTCTACACATATAGAAAGTCATTCAATGCTTTCATATGAAGCATGATATGTAAGTGAATTAAACATTCACACAAATAAGAGAACATATTTGTTTAGTTATGTGATCGGTGTGTTCATTGATGTGCTAATTAGGCCGGTTAGGTGGGAGTGATGGAGAGGCCACAATCACGGGTGAATTTTCAAATTTGACTTGTTTAATAAATGTGTTGATACTTGATAGGTTGGGTTCGGGTCTGACCTGAAATTTACCTGCCATGAATCCAGTTAACCCAAACTTGACTTGTTTAATAAACATGTCAAAAACACCAACCTGAACCAGACATGTTAACCCATTTTGATTAAAAAAATATAACTTAAAAAAAACTATAACTTATTGATTATAAATTTTAGAATATTTGATTAGAAAATAAGAATTTTGTAATATGAGACTAAGAGTAAAAAAAATAAAAAATATTAAATGTGTCATTTTCAGGTAAAAAATGAGTTTGTGAAATGGATCAAAAAATATAACTCGAATACGACCTATTTATTAAACGGGTCAATCTGAATCTGATTTTTTTAGATCGGGTTCATTTTAGTTTAATAAATCTGATCATTTATTGACACCCATAATCAAATGCATATAACAATATTTTATTATCTTAATACTAACTAATATTATTTCAAGAGATACATCTAAATAAAATTTATAAAAAAAAAAGAAGTTAATTTTTTAAGCTCCATTTTGACTATTGGCCCACCATTAAATTATTCATTTATCTGCTCTTCTGAGATGCCAAAGTGAAACACGTGACCTATCTTCTAGCTCAACAATCCATAGGATTTCTTTCAACCGTGAAATGTCGCGCACGAGGCCGAGGACAAAAGTTCTACTTCCGCCCATGCAACCACCGCAAATAAAGTATTTTCCGTCATCGGGATTATTTATGATAATTTGTTAATTACAAACCAGCACACGAATCTCAAAGCATAATTCAATGATTTTAATCGTCATCTAGATGTAAAACTTTTTTCTGTTCTAAATATTTTATCCACCCGAGATTCCCAGACAAATACAGCTCTATATTTAAATATCAATCAGAATGAGTCGCGTCAGCAATATCAAGTGCGGTACCAAACTACAGTATTGAGCATTACCGAACCGCGGTACCGATGTGACTCATTTTAATTTATCTCCGAACAATATTCGGCGCCCCACGCCCCCACGGAATAATTTTGAATAATTTCTCTACCCCTTTACCGTTTCTCCACCCCTTTACCGTCAAAAGACCGTAAGTTCACGTGGCTGCTTCACGTGGCCCTTTGGGCTCCGTTTTAACTCTTCTAGCATGGGCTGAGCATGGGCTGGGCATGGGCTGGCCCGCTCTTATTTACCAATCAAATAAATATAATAGTTGTGTCATTTTCTGTGAAGATGATTGTAAAGGTATTATAATAAATAAATAAAAAATTGAAATTGTTATATAAATTATAAATATATTCTTATTTTAAAAATTAGAGGGCAACTTTTTTATAACTCTTACTTATTCGTATTATCTCATTATAAAAAAATAACTTTTAACTATCAAGACTTTTAAAAATTAGTCTGAAAATAATGTGGGTTTAAGACTTTGTTTGGAATGGCTTCTTATTACTTTTTTAAGCAGCTTTTTACTATAAAATTTATTCTTGCTAAAAAAACTATTTTCTATGTATTAATTTGTACCATTTTATTCGTTTAAGTGAACCTAGAAAAATAAAAGGCTATGTTTTTTGACGAAATTAAATGCTCGTCTCGGATACGGAAAACTTCTGACTCATTCTCCTAAGAAATAAATAATCAGAGAATAAGAATATAATAAGGGTGATGCATCTAAATGTATTAAGAATATAAGCATAATTTGACATAACTTAAGTTGATATATATATTATTTAAAATATTAAAGTGTCGCAAAAATATTATGTTAAAGGCCTTTAAATGATAAATATTATTAAAATAAACAAATATCTATGATTCAATATTCATTTAAGATAAATCATTAAAATCCAAATTTAGGATTTCCAATGCACAAATTTTATTTTGATAATGAGAATGATATATATTTATATCTTAAAGAATAATTAAAAGATAATCATCAACCAAAGCAATGATTACACCTTCTTATTCCAAATTAGAAATATTGATTTATTGCTTGTCAAATATTTTATGAAAAACCAAATTTGTTAACTTATGATATGTAAAGCATTCAATCAATGAAGCTTATGATGTGACTAATCTGCATAGATAATGTTAATAAAACGCTTCTCACAGTATAGGAATCCACTTTCTAACCAATCATTCTGATTTTTTTAGTATTTTATTTTCATTATTTTTTGAACACAGTAACATGTGACCAGCGAGTTTCTCAATACAGTAAATTATCCACATTTTTGTGTTGAAAAAAGGGATAAATTTTAAAATAATATTCCATATTATATATTCTCATATGGCCAATTTTGGCTTCGTTTGGGACGACTTTTTTATTGTTTTCTAAAACTCTGTTTCAGTTTTAGAAAGCAATAAAAAAGCCGTCCCAAACGAAACCTTAGACTCTTTTTAGACAGTTTTCTTGCTACATTATTTTTCAAATAGCAACCACAACTTAACTAGTCTACTATTTTCTTGATGCTTTTTCAAAGTTTTTAGAAATTTTTATGTTTAAAAGTTGCTTTTGTCGTTCATAGGAATTTCACAACCAATTTCATAAGAAGTTATAACTATATATCAGACATACTCTTGGGTTTCATTTGGGACAACTTTTTGATTGCTTTATAAAACATCTTTTTAATTAGTACAAAAATTTTATGAAGTAGAAATTTTTATTATAAAAAACTATTTTAGAAAGTAATAATTAAAATTGTCCCAAATAAAGTCTTAGCCTTTGTTCTGGATGGCTTTTTTACTGTTTCTTAAAACAACTTTTTAGAACTAAAATTAATTTTTTTGTACTTGAAAGATGCTTTAAAAAGCAGTAAGAAAGCCGTCCCAAAGCTTCGTTTGGATGACTTTTTTACTGATTCTTAAAACGAAGTTTTAGCACAAAAATTTTAAGAAGTAATAAAAAAAAAACCGTCACAAACTAAGCCTTAATCTCAAAGTAAGTATTGTGTTGTCCAATGTGGTCCTAGATTATCTAAATTTGATTCAAAATGATTCATTTGAGATTAAGGCTTAAAAATTTTCTAATTCGTAAATTTTTTGTATTAAGAAGTTATTTTTGAAAGTAATAAAAAAGATGGCCCAAATGAAACCTAAATTTGAATAATTTTATAAAGTGAACATTGTGATTAATAATGAATATACTGATCATTAGCACATATAATTTTCTTAATTAAGTTCTTTTTTTTTAAAATCCTCTATTGATATTTAGGAAAGGAGTTGGTTAGTTTATTGAATGGAGGAGAAGATGTTTTGGAGGGATTTTTTTATTAAGAATCTGTTTGAAACAGTTTATATATATATATATATATATATATATGGCTATCAAAATTTTACGATTTGCCAAATCTATAGCTGTGAACGGCATTAGCCGTTGGGGGCAACGAGGGATTCTCTTGATCTTATCCATCCGGTTCGACGAAGGAACAAAGCAGCCCCGGCCCTACCCACGTGACCGCTCACTCCCTCGACGGTGAGCGCTTGGTAACCTCTGCTGTGGGGACAAAGCTTTGGAGAATTAATCATTTTTTAAAAAGAATTATTTTCATGATATTCATATTTTTTGTAATTTTTTAAGATAAAAATATCTATTGGGCTTCAAAGTTGCTGTGGTGCCCGGCTAATCTTTTAGTTTATTAGTTGAGAATTTTGTCTACCACCTAATAGGGGTATCAAAATGAGTTTTCAGGTCGAGTTCGAGTCCAACTTGAAATTGACCTACCCTCCACCAATCCAAACTGAAACCGATCCGATTACATAAATGGATAAAAAATTGGAACCCAAACCCGAGTCAACCCGACTCGACACACAACTTCGAGGGAGCATAGAGCATACAAGGTTGACAAGGTCAAGCTCGGATTGCGAAGGCAAGCGCTGGTGTGAGTGCAGATGCAAGGTGAGGCCGCGGCTACCAATGCGATGTAGTGTGGTGTTGTGCGGTGGGGAAGGGATACACGGGCTTGCTTTGCGTTGGGTGCCGGATGGCCGGGCAGCACAAGGTGCAGGATGAGTGCGTGCAGGTGGCATGTAGTATGGTGTGGGCGAGATGCGGGGGGGTTGAGCAAGATGCGGTCATTTCCGAATTAGCAAGTTGACCCAGACATAATCTAATTTTTCAAATGGTTTAAGAATTATGACCTAAACCTCACTCGTTTGTTTAATAAGTTGACCCAAAACTTAATTTTCGTGTCGGATTCGTGTCATAAAATGACACCCCCTATCAAACAAGAGGTATTAGGTTTTAGGCTTATATATTTAATGTGTGTGAGTTTGACTTTAATCAACTTTAAAGTACCAAAAAAGATTGTCAAGGTTTGTGCCATTTAATGTATCAAATATAATTCTAATCTTAGACAAAATCAAAGGTTTTGAAGTTCATTATTAGTTTTTTGTATTATGAAATTTAAATGTGAATTAAAAAATAATCATTATATTTTAAATGAATTTTAATATTTTATTAATTTACAATATTATTTATCATGATTTTTTAAGTATGCAAAGCCTTCTTGAATAATTTTTTTTCCAATCTTATGCACTAATATTAGGTGCAAAAAAATTTTGGCTTTATCTAAATGCCATTGGATTGAACTTAGATTTTATTTTGGACAGTTTTCTTACTGCTTTGCTTTTTAAAGCAATAATTTTTATTTAGCTACTTTTTTTTCAATAATTAAAAAGATAATATGTATTATAAAGCTACTTCATATAATAGCTTTAAAAAGTTATTTTCTCTACAACTTTTATAAAATAATAAAAAAGTTGTCATAAATGAAGCCTTATATAGATGTTTATAAAGGTATGGTATATCTCTCATAACCTAAAAAACTTAAATATTTTATTTTAAATTTTTAAAATAATTTTAATTTTAAAAGGATATTTAAATTAAAATTTTTTAATGAGAAATTAAAAGATAAATTACAAGAATTCTCTCTTGTAATTTTTGTCTTTTTTGGTTTAATATTTACAAACATATATTTTTTAATTTAATAAGAAAAGTTTTTAAATTTAATTAATTATTATTTGTTTTATTGTGTCCTATCTTTACCAACCTCCAATGAACAAATCTTTGATTGGAAAATGGACGGCCAAGATACAACGCATTCTTCCAGCTGACTGTAAATCTACGGTGGCCCCATCACTTCATATCCTCTTACCTTTATCACTTCAAGATTCCGCTGGCCGAATCGAAAAGGTCCAAAACAAACGTATCCGCTAATTTTCTCAATGGGTCGCCAATCCGAATCCAACGAAGCAATTAACACCGAGCGATATTTGAATGGACCCTTAAAAGAAAACAAGCTTGTAATTCATTGTCGAGATGAAGATATGGGAGAGTGGGCGACACATTAGGGAAAAAAAACAAACAAACAATTAACAACTTTTTCGAGAGGGATATTTTGATAAATTATGTTATATCCGAATCACTCCATCAAACGGTACTAAAATTGATCTCATTGATAGAGCTGTCAATATTGGATCCGACCGGAACCCGACCCAAAAATTTCGGGTTTGAGTTTACCCAAACCTGAAGAAGGTAGGGTTCGGGTCCGGAAAACCGACCCGTTTGCAAAATTGGGCCGGGTTCGGGTTGACCCGAAAACCCTGGAATAACCCGGAAAATCCATCTACCCCGCGTTGCCTGCCCTGGCTGCCCGCTGCCATGCGTTGCTTGCCCCGGCTGCCCCCCAACCCCGCATTGCCTGCCCCAGCTGCCCGCTGCCCCACGATGCCTGCCCCAGCTGCCCGCGAGGCCACGAGACTATGTCAAATCCGACTCAAATCTCATTGTGCCGAGCTTCGAGACATCGAGCCCGTGACGCACGTCTCCCGCTG
>NW_021556590.1:535878-588117 GCF_001605985.2 Dendrobium catenatum
CCCCCCCCCATCGGCGGCCGCTGCCTTCACCATCGCGTGCGGTATTGCATGCACGGCTGCACCGAATCACCTGCCCCTTGCCCGCACAGAAGCAGGTCGGGTCAGGTTTGGTTCCGGAAAATTGATCCGTTTACAAAAAATGGGTCGGGTTGACCCGAACCCGAATAGTGCTAGGTCAGTTTCGGATTAGACCTGAACCCAACCCGTGACCCGAAATTGACACCCCTACTCATTGATCACATATCTTTTATATAATATTTAAATACCTTAATGTTATCATAATCAAATGAACTAAGACTCATTAGATTCGTCCAATTGAACCACTCGATTTTATTATTGTTTGGTCTTTCAAGGAGGGGATGGCCGGCATCCGGTGACGATCAAGCAAGTTTGTGGTGTAAACCATTTTCATTCAAAATCAGACAATTTTAATTTACAGTCAAAATGAACTACTTCTGTTTACATTACATTAACTATATTTTACTATGTATCATTTTGTATTCCAATGAATCATTAAAATTAATAAAACTCATGCATTTGAAATACTTTACATCCTAAAATAATCCAATCAAAAAGCCCTTTGGAGTAAAAGAACTGCTTGCTTGTTTTTATTAAAAAATATATATTTAATACTACACAAGAGCCATACAAATAGCCTATAATATTTGTAAATGGGATTTAAAAAAAAAGTTATTATGTGTGCTCAATTATGTTGAGCTCATTAATTAAAATTTAATCAAATTTTTATAAATATATTTATTAACTAAGCTAAATAAAAATTAAATATTTTTAATGAAATTTTATCTGAAAAATGCATGCTGCTTGTGCAAGTTGTCATTTAGTCTGATGATCATCTATTGTTGTGGAATTATGGATGTCGATTTGGGTCAACGAGACGGGTTTAGGTTCAACTCGAGTTAACTCGGGTGTAAACGGGTTGATCCAAACCCGACTTGGTTAGCTAAACATGTCAGGATTTTCAACTCGGACCCGACCCGCACGGGTTACTAGGTTGACCCGACCCAACCCTCAAACCCAATTAGCCAAATGGTGCAATCATTGAGTCCATGAGTCACAATGGTAGGATATGGGCTATATGCAAGAAGAGAGGCCGACGGTGACTGCTGAGGTGGAGCAAGTGGTGAGGTCGAAGGCTTAACCCAACTAGGATGCTAGGTCGCGTACTCGCGTTTGTTGTGGGTTAGGGTCATGCAATAGGCCAAACCGCCGAAGGAGGGGGGATCTAATCATTCACGTGATTTCATCTCACAGATGGAGTCATCTTTCACAGGTTGAGTGGTTGACCATCGAATTTTATAACAATTCTCACGGGTTAGTTGGGTAAACTTTAGGCTTTTGGGCCAATCCGAGCCCGACACGTTTTTCTAATAGGTCAAAAATCCGAACCCAAATCAACCCATTTTACAAACGGGTTGACTCGAAACCGAATTTTTTATGGTCGGATTTCAGATTGTGTGAATTTTTGACACCCCTATGTGAAATCTATATAATCACGCTTAAAATAACAATTATAACGTTTCACTATTTTAATGAGCAAAGGTGGGTCGTTTGTATACCCCCACAAAATATAAAACTACAATACATAAAATATAAAAATTACACTTAATTTAAAAAAGAATTATATTGTAATAAATTCCTAAATATCATTCTATCTTTTAAGATTTAAGCATCCTTTTGAAAATAATAAATCATCAAATATATAATTTAAATTTATGATAATGAAATAATAATCTTTTCATTGGGATCCTCTCACAAAATTTAATTTATATATCATGAATTTTTCACCGAGGTCCATATCTACTATACTATTGTCAACTGTAAGAAAGAGAGAGGCGCCAACATATTGGCTCAACCAGTTGTTGCCTCGCTACTCGTGGTTCTCCATGTGGGCTTGTCTACCTCCGCTATAGGAATCAGTCATCTCGTCTCTGATAAAACCTCTCCTACTCTTCTCACCTATCTGGCTATCTATCTCTCCTTCTCTCTCCTTCTCCACTGGTCCCTTCTTTCTTCTTCGAACTCTTAATTATCTCCAAAAACAGAGAAAGAAAAGTGCCGACGGAAACGGCTATAATCAACAAGGCAGCAAAGCATAGCTAAAAGGCTTCTTCCTATTGAGGTAATTCTGCTATCTGCAGCACCTGCTCTGTTTTTTCTTCTGCTTCTCAATTTTTTTTTTCTTTTTTTTTTTCTGTTCTTCAAGCATCACATAAGCTTCCGCACTCTGCTAATTCCTCTCTGTTCAATAAAAAATATAAAAAAAAGCTTCTCTTCGTTCTGTAAGCTTCGGTGGTTCGAATGCTGTGCAGCAAAACTGGAAGCTTTAGAGAGGAAAAAGAAACTATTTTGTTTGTTTTTTTTATTTTATTGATATGAGAGGATGAGGAGAATCTGTTGCTAAGGCCGTCGATGTGTAGTGATTCTGCGCCATAGAAGAAAAATGAGATTTTTATTAGTTTGGTTGGAGCTTAACTCTCTGAAAGTGAAAGATTTTTGAAGGAATATGCTTTAATTAACTCATAAAACTGTAAGAAATTAATTGGCTGTAAATGTTTTAAATAAAATTTTGTGTTTTTTAAAATTAGTAAAATATAAATTTTGATTTGATTTTAAGTAAGCCAGCAAGATTATGGATTTAAGAGCCTTTCGATTCTATCTCAGCTATCAGTGGTGCGAATCTCAAAGCATGCGGAGGGATGTGAATAAGAATATCTTTTCCTTTCTATTGAAAATCTGTGCATAGGGTTTTCTTGACGAGGTCTTTCGGAGTGCCTTCAGCTCAATTGTTGGCAAATTGTTTCCCGGGACCTGGCCCACAAATGGACCCACTTTCACTGTTGGTTTGGAAGAAGATAGAGAACGGGAAATTAGCGTTGTACTCTGTTAGAAGAATTATGTATTTACTTCTCTCGTAAATTTTTTTTACTAAGAGCTTGTAAGGAGATGCGTAGGCTTGGAGTCTGTTTGGGATGATTATAATTTGATCGAGAGTTGATTATAAATTTGCCGTGGAGAATGTAATATTTTTTAAAGTTATCGTAAAAAATATTCTTAATACAAAACTATTGAAGCAATGAAAAAGTGGTGACAAAGCAGAAAATATAGTTTCATTCTGAAAAATAAAATAATAAGATCATCTCCAACCAAATTGCAAATCGGTGTTTGCTGTCCGCCTCAAGCTCCACCAAAGGTCATTTACAGTCATATTTTTTAGAGGTCATATTGTCGTTGCACTATTCACAAACTCAAATGGCTGAAGCAAAGAAAGACGCATGGAGTTCGGTTGAGAAAGAATGTACGTATAATATTTCTTTTTTGTTATAAATGGAGTTCGATTGAAGATAAGTTACTGTGTTTTGAAGTGAAAAATGAAATTTTTCGGATTGAGATGCCCTAAAAAAGCCTTTTTTGGTGTCTACCAACTAAGACTAGTTGTCCAATTGGGCTTTTCTATGCTATAAAATCTTTTTAACTTGGTGATTAAAAGATTAAAGAGTAGCCTCATGCATTCGATTGCCATTTGTGGCTTTAGCTATTAGCTCTAAGCCTTTTAGTTTCCATCATGTTTATAACTCTATTCTCTTAGAAATATTTGTTGCATATATAATTTTATGATGTTCACATAAGCTATTATTGATCTTCCGATCTAGATTGGAAAAGTAAGGAGGGGGTTGTGACATTGATGTTGAATTTATTGCTTCGTTTGGGACAACTTTTATATTGCTTTCTAAAATAAATTTTTATACTAAAATTATACTTTAAGAAGCAATAAAAAAGATATCCCAAATGAAGCCTAGAATTATAAGAATGATTTAAACCACTACTACTTGCTACTTTATAGCAATTTTAATTTCTAAAACAAATTTTTATACTAAAATTCGCAATAAAAAAGATATCCCAAATGAAACCTAGGATTATAAGTGATTTAAACCAATGCTACTTGCTACTTTATAGCAAATTTAATGTGTAAAATTTTTGCACGATTTTTAGTGCTCCATTGTGTGGTGATTGAAATATTTTCAAATTAATTGTGTTTAAAATCGTTACAACTCACTTAAAATTTATAGTAATTTTAAAATTGTGCAATCAATTGTTCACATTAGTTCCTCATTTATACATTTATTTAACACAGGTTAAGTAGAATGAATTATTATATATCTTAAAATATCTTAATATTTTATTATTTTATAATATAATTTTAAAAATATTTCTTGATTATTTTTTAAATTTATATGAAAATTAAATTATATAATATAAATATCATATTATATATATATATATTTTAAAGTTTACATTTATGAATCATGATTCTGACCTGAATATATATTTTTTTAAATTATATTGTTTTCTCCCGCTCATGCCTGTGCTTTAAAATGTATATATACTGGCAGGAAAAATGGAAGAAAAAGATCAGCCCTACGGTTATGCTTATAAGTCCTCCACCATCCTCCCTTCTCTACCCCGTGACGCCCGTGGCTCCCTCGAGGTCTTCAACCCCACCTTCTCCTCCTCCTCCTCTGGAGCGACAGTCGGAGCAGCCGAATATGCCGCCGTCAGGCCCCATTTCTCCTCACATTTCGCCACCGGCCGGCACCCCCACCACTCCGCGACGATCCAAGAAGAAATCTCCAGGCCATGGATGGCGATACCTCCCACGTCCACTGCTCCTCCCACTACATCCGCCAACATTCCGGATATCGGCGCCGCGGAGAAACGGGCGGCGGAGTGGGGTCTCATCCTAAAGACAGACGGGGAGACCGGAAAACTGCAGGGCGTCGGGGTCCGGAAGTCTGATGAAGATACATCCAGGGCTCGCGGCGGGAGGGAGTCTGGGGGTTCCTATCGCAGCTCCGAAGATTCTGATGCTGGTGCTGGTGGGAGGGACAGGGGCGGACTGCCTAGGGTTTCGGAGGAGCTGAGGGAGGCGCTCTCTGCGTTTCAGCAAACTTTTGTGGTATCTGACGCAACGAAGCCGGACCACCCCATCCTGTACGCGAGCGAGGGGTTCTTCCGGATGACGGGGTACACCTCCCGGGAGGTCATCGGCAGGAACTGGTAATTTATAGATCCTTCACAGGTTCTTCAAGGGTTTTGATTTGTTTTGATTTGAAGTTTATTGACTTTCGTTTAAATGTTTGATGTTTTGAATAGACTTTATTAGAGTTTTAATTTAGCTGTGCTTTCTTTTTCCCCTCTGATCCGGTGTTGGTGTTACACTGGATGGTGTTGTTGGATCTGCATCGATAACCAAATGCTGTTTCTAAAATAATTAATGCGCAAGGCACTCAGCTTGACGATGGCTATCGTGTATTCTGAATTGTTATTTTCTCCACTTGCTTGCGCAGTCGATTCTTGCAAGGTTCTGGAACTGACTCTTCAGAGATTTCGAAGATAAGAGAAGCTCTGGCTTCTGGTTCTAATTACTGTGGCCGCCTCTTGAACTATAAGAAGGATGGGACGCCATTTTGGAATTTATTAACAATTGCACCCATTAAAGATGAGGAAGGGAATGTTCTCAAATTTATTGGGTATGCTATTACTCTAGCTTGTCTTTTTATTTTTCCATTGTATGGGGAATTCAACGGGGAATGCTATTTTGACAGGAAAAGTTAAACTGAATTTATGACCGAATATGATGGAGTTACCAAAAGCTAGCCAGTACTTTTTTTTTACCAATAAATATAAAGTATGGAAAAATAATATTTTATTAAATTCGGTTCATCTGTTTGGTCAAAATAGCATTGCTTGAATTGAAAATTTTAATTGCATTCAATGAACTGCATATTTTTACTGAAACATGTTAGCTTTTTTCATGGCACTATTGCTAAATTGTTCTGGATTACACTTTTATTGTGGTAAAGGATGCAAGTAGAGGTCAGCAAGTACACTGAAGGGACTAAAGAAACAATGTGCCGCCCCAATGGACTGCCTGAGTCTTTGATCAAATATGATTGTATTATACCCCCTCCCACCTCCCGTTGTCATCCTCCATTCGCTTTATCCTCAATTATTTGCATTTTCTTCTGTTATAATATTTTTTACAGCTAGACAAAAAGACAGGGCTCGTAGCTCACTCTCTGAGCTGGTGATGGCTGTAAAGGATCCTAATTCTCTTCCAGAATCAAGTGATCGGTCCCTGTTCAGAAAATCTGAAGGCGGATTAGATATTCTGAGACCTGAAGATCAGGGAAGAAGAATTTCAGAGAATGTCGCTCCATTTAGAAGAAATTCTCGTGGTTCAACGAGAAGTTCAATGCAGAAAATTGATGAATTTCCTGAAGGAAGAAAGAAACCAAGAAAATCTGGTTTTAGTTCGTTCATGGGGTAGGATACTTACCTGTTACTATTTTACATGATGATCTATATCATAACATGCTGCTATAATTCCATTACCATTTTATGAACTTCATTAAAAGTCCAGTTTACCAATTCAATTTTTATTCCTGATTCATTAATTTGAAACCAAGTATCAACATCAATATTGTTGCTTGGATGGTTATCCACTTGTATCAAGTAAAACTATGGTAGTTGTCAACTATTCCATGGGGCAATCCTTGCAACTGTTTCCTGACCTGCTTTTATAAAAAAATGTCGTCAAAATTCTGATATTCTGCCTGTTCTTCTTTTGGACTCACATGTTACTTGAAATTTGTTTCAGTTGTCATGAAAATCGATTATCAGCTTCTTGTTTGCTTAATTCTGATGTCTGAGTTTATTATAAGAGCAGAATATTTGAGAAGCAAAATTTGTTTGTACATATTTTGTTCTGTTGTTCATATCTAATTGTTAAAAGGAAAACTAAATAAAATATAAGGGGTACACTTTTCTTAAACCCTTTTCTCTTTCTCCATCTAGTCTTATTGGCAAACGCCCTGCTTATGTTGAGGAAGATGCAATAGCTGTTCCCTTGGAAGCAGATCCTCTTGAAGAAGATGATGATGAAAGGCCTGAGAGCTTTGATGACCAGGAAAGAAGAAAAGAAATGAGGAAGGGCATTGACCTTGCTACCACACTAGAACGGATTGAAAAGAACTTTGTCATCACTGATCCTAGATTGCCTGACAATCCCATTGTAAGACCTGAATTCAGATTACTGGATTAAACCATTTCCGTTCAATTGATGATTTAGAGGAATGCTAAACTATGGCATGAAACTTACTGATTGGTTTTGTAAATTTAGATTTTTGCATCGGACAGCTTCCTTGAGCTTACAGAATACAGCCGAGAAGAAATATTGGGAAGAAATTGCAGGTTAGTTCTGTTCTCTATTTAATAGACTTGTTCTTGTTAGTCATTTTGGAGTATTGCCGCTCTGTACTACTGCTTTTACATTCTAAATGAACGAATGCATATCTTTCTTCTTGTTACGCTAAGATGCTACGAAATTTGAAATGCTCTTTAATAGTACAATTCAACTTTCCAACTTTGCTTCCTCTTACTGCAATCTTGTGCCTTGAATTCTTTGTTTGATTTGAAGTATGTTTTTAATTTTTTCTATTCATTGTTAACCTAAGGTAAGCACATGCGGTGTTTTAGGATTATATCAATCGAAATGAAACCGTTTCTCTGTTATCAATGTCACTTATTAGCTAGGTTTTAGTTCAGTAAGAAAAATTAACGTTAACCAGGTCTAAATTCTCAAGAATTATGCTTCTGTTGTATTCCTATTTTTTTTCTTGGGTATTATGGTCATGTACTGCTCACCATGTGGTACGGTGGTAGGCATGAGTATTTGCTTTTTAATTATATCTCATATTTCAAGTGTTTTGCAGATTTCTCCAAGGCCCTGAAACTGATCCAGCAACCGTGAGAAAAATAAGGGAAGCTATAGACAACCAAAAAGATGTAACAGTACAATTGATAAATTACACAAGAAGTGGTATGCACAATTTTCTAATTGATTCGCATTGAAATCTAAATTGTAACTGACGGCTTTTAATTTGAGTGCACATGCCTATATGCCCTATATCAACATTTTGATGTAATACAGTTTCTTTCTCAAGATTGCTAAAACAAGTTTTACATTTGCTCTGATCTTTAAGTTAAGCTCCTAAATGCGAGATCTGAGAATGCTTCGCAGATTTGTAAAAGTGCTCTACCACCTCGATGATAACTGTGTTGAAAGTTAATCTTAATCGGAGGGGACCCTATATTTTTAAATGCTCTCCAAATTCTTAAAAAAATACAAATATATTAAAAGTTGATTATAATGTCACCCCGATGATAGCCGCTTTAAATGTAAATCTCAACTAGAGGGGTCAGTTCTCAGAACCTATTAAAGTTTTAAAATCTAATATCTATCAAATTCTAAACATTTAAATAGAAATTTAATCACTAAAATTTAAAACTAAAATCCGTCAACACTTCGCAATGGTTGGACAAGAATGATGAATTAAAGAATAACTTCAGCTCACAAAGAGCAGATGTCTTGTTGAATATATTACTATAATTCATTTTCAATTGATTTCACACCAGTATAGACGTGGCATGTGCCCTCTGATCGGATGGTTTTGCCGCAAAATAACATCACTATATGACGATCGCGGCCAAAGCCTGTATGTTCTCTAATGGTTAAAAGCCTATGGAGTAATGAATTATAGTGTGTGCTCGATAAAATATAAAAACCTTTGTTTGCTAAGGTCAACTTAAATTCACCACCTTAGGCAAACATACACATAAGGTCTACAAGTTATTTTTTTTTATGAAACAACCCATGACAGCCGACAAGGTTCATTCCCTGACTATGTAGCCCCGGGATGATGGAACCATGGGATCTTAATCGGGCATGTCATCATTCCCCCATCACCTACTTTAAGTATATGGTGATAAATTTCATATCTTAAACTCCAAAATTCAAAATCAATTTGAAAATGTAAAATAGTTGCTAGATCTTAATCGGACCTATTTAACGACTAGCCTTAATTGAAAGTTCTCTCCCGTTATCGAGAAGGGCAATTAACCATTGGGGTTTGCATCTATGAGAAACCATAACTCAGATCATAAAGTCCTTACAAAATAATGACAAAATCTCTAGCTAGTGTCTTATCTAAAACCCAATCTCTTATTAAAATTTACCCCACAATCTAATTATGTTAAAACTCTCCCCATCAACAAAAGGAGCGGAGAGGCTGGGGCGCGAATTTCCGGACCTCATAGGTGTTTAGGATAAACATTCTCTCTTCTCCATCAACTTGGTCCTAGTTATCCTATAAGCTCTAGCATTCATAACCTATCCAATCGAATACTCTCCAATCTCATCTATCACATGGTGTTGCATTTTTATGAAAGTTTGAGAGGTTCTTTCATTCCTTGTAACATCCCTTTAACTATCTTCTTATAATAATTGCACTTCAAATAAACATATGTTTTGTCACTTACCCCAACTTCTATTTGCACACACTGTCTCCACGTCTATCTTTTCTATGATATGCGCATTTCTTCTTGTCTCTAAAAATTTCTTACAAAAACCTAAAATGGAAAATTTTATTCAGACAAATTTAAAACCTGTAAGTTGTAAACCTCAGAGGTTTTCTTGTGGTTCCTCATCTTCAAGTTCCGCAGACCAATTTCTTTCGTTTTTTTCTCTTGGCCGGCTTTTCGCCTAGACTCTTGTCTCCCCCGGTACGTCTAATCGTTAGCTCCGCGCAACTCCCTTCCTTATGCAACTATGGCGCACCGCTGCTTCCATTTCAATCCGTGCTGCTGGACCGATTCTTTCGTTATAGCTGCTTTTGTTCTCTTTTTTAAAATGTAATCACTATAAGAGCAACTGATAAGAATGATCCGCATAAAAGAGCTGCATAGCTCAATAGCCCTGATTCAAACAATGCCTAAAAATTCGTTTTCAATCTGAAATCACACAATTTCTGGACCCATAAAAAGTGGGATTTGTGCTTGTGGAAATTACCGAGCTGCAATTCTAGGCGATGATGTTGTCATTGCTGACGAAAAGGTGGCTCAGGAGTCTAAAAAGTTGAAACGATATTGTAAACGAGCGTCAACTCGAGCACTTTTTCAACAAGTGGATTTTGCAGGACGAACTCCTTCTTTCTCAATCTTTCAATCGAGCTGCCGAATTAGTACTGCAGGTTCAGTCCAGCAATTTGTAAACCAGCAAAAGAGATTGGAAGAAATAAAACCCTAATTGAATCATGCAAAGAAATTATATTAGCACAGGCAAAAAAAATAGAGTTTAGAAATTGTAACCGGCTTGAGAAAAAATTTAGTTGGAGAAGTGGAAATCCTTATGGAAGATTCAGGCTTGGCAAGGAGGGAATGGCGGTGGCGATGATGTTGGAGATGGCCGAAGGTAGTGGTGTTGGAGAAGGTCTACGGGTGCTTGGATGGGGTGCTTGGATGGAGTGGACGAACGTCTTGGTCCTGTGGGCTTGCATGTATGTGCTAGGATGTTAATGTAAGTATGGGTATTGAGTATACTAACGTTTAAATACTATTTATATTTAATAAAAACACATCACTAATTAGAAAGAGGAAGGAAGAGTAAGATCAAGAAGGTTATTACTAATAAAGTTCCTACGTCAATTTGGCATGAAGTGCAATCTTTTTCTACATCACATATGCTCATATCCCAATTCCGTTTACAGGCTGAATGATATTTTTACTAATGCAATTCCCAAGTGCATGCTGAAAACTGGCTATTAACTGTGAATGTTCTACAAGTTTATGAACAGCAGCAAATCTTGTGCATATACATTGTAATTATGTATATGTGGATGCTTTAAGCCAATTGGGGGTCTTTTTTGTTTTTTATTTGTTTCATGTTTTTTTAAACTATTTTTTTTTAATAATTTTTTAAAACACATCAAGTTGTTTTTAGAGATAACGCAATAATTTTGAGGTGTTTTGCACCCCGCTGTCTTTGCCTCAATGGCTGTCGCCACGGCTATGGTACCACTTAACTTAATTCATTCGGTATTCAATAAAGATAAAAACATCTGTTTTAAGATACCAAACATATTTATTTTATGTCAAAATATAAATAAAACAAAATTAAATAAAGAAAAAAAAAGTGATCCAAATGGCCCTTTATTAAGTCGTTCATGAGGCATTTATAATCAAGCCCGAGATACTTGGTTAATTTCTTTGGTAACTCCTAGCGCTCAGCCTTCCAAGTGCAGATGCCATATCAAATGATTACCAACATCCATTGTGGGCTTCTTTTTGTTGATCATTTACCTTTGTATATTCTTAAAATACCTGTTAGAATCGTTGGCTCATCGGACTTGTGGTAGGGATTGCATAACATTCTTTTCTTTATGTTCCATCCAAAAGAGTGGAGTTTTCATTGAAAATAAATTTAGCAACTTCCGTGACCTTTACTGAAGATTTTTTTGATTTGGTCCGTAAGCTTCCGAATCATCTTACCTAACAGTTTTACATTCTTATGATGCTAATCATGTTTCTAGTTTTATATGCCGTATGAGCAATGTGATGAATTGTTCTTTGCAACAGGAAAAAAGTTCTGGAATCTTTTTCACTTGCAACCCATGCGTGACCAAAAGGTGCCATCTTTAGAAATATGCGCAGTTTGTTCTTTTGGTCTTATTGATGGCGTGTAATACGTTTGTTCTGACTGCTGCTATATGATTTGCAGGGGGAAGTGCAGTACTTCATTGGTGTGCAGTTGGATGGTAGCGAACATGTTGATCCTGTCCACAACTGTATACCAGAGACCACTGCAAAAGAGGGCGCAAAAGTTGTATGTAATGTCTTACTTTAACAGTTTCCTCCCCGTTGCTTTGGATTAAGTCAGTTGTAACCTTGAGATCTTAATTGTTCAAATTGATTAGTAGCACTAAGGATTACTCATATCATGAAAGGTAAAGCAACCAATTGTAAATTTGATAGCAAACCATAAACGCTACAACCGTACAAATTCACAATTTTTAGAAATAGTTTAATGCCAACTTATGTCTCAACAGTCATGACGAGTTTACAATCTACCCTAATTAACTCTGGAAGATTTACTATAAAACCTGATGTAGAATTAAATGCATAGGTAAGTATGCAATGTTTGAAATTAGACGCCTTTAAATCAGAACAACAATAATTAATTTAACTTTTAGCGATTTTAAACAAATCTTGAAAACAAGCAAGAAGTGAGTTAAGCTTAGATCAAATTACACGATAAGAGTTAGAATCATGAATAATCAATTCCAATCAAGCTTAGCATAACATGAGAGATTTTCAAAGGAGATAAACATTTAGATTAGGTATTACTTGGATCCACTCACTCACACTCTCAATGTTTGGCTAAGCGGAGAAGTTGTACAACCTTTATGATGCCACAATTTTAAATGGAGAACTTAGAAATGCAAAGACTTGGAGGAGAGTTCACCTTTATCTAGATTTGGAAACGATTTGCCATTGAGTGGGTGAGAGTTGTTTGTCAATAGCGACGGCGAGGGAGAAGATAATCCTTTCGACGTAGTCTTCAAAGGTTTGATCGATCTTCAAGTTGATGTCGAAGAACGAAGATTTGAGGATATCAATTTGCCCTTGATCGTCCTAGAAAAATATGTGGTCTTGTTCAGGATCTGCCATACAATGGAGGAAGGACAAATTTTAGATTTTGTGGAAGTGTGGTAGGGAAGACATCAATTAGTAAATCTGAAATTAATTTCAGAAAATTGGAAAATCTTAAATTAATTTGGAGGAGGAATAGTTGGGAGGGAAATTAATTTGATAGAGCAAAAGAAGGAAGGGGGAAGAGAGAGGGGGCCGTCGGCTAAGGAGAAGGGGAGGGGATGTGGGAGGGAATTAAGGGTTTGCCAATCAAAGCCAATCTCAATTAAAAAAGAGGCTTTAATGCAATTATCCTTTGAAATTAATTTCAAATTTAAAGGGCCTTGATTGGAGGGGCTTTCCAACTATAACTCCTCTTGATTTAGGAAATTATTTCAAATTCGAATTGAATTAAAATATGAAATTAAAACTCTTCTAATTTAGATTCATCACATATGGAAAGTAATCAATTTAGGGATTTGATTTTTGGAGGCAAGGGGGGGATGATTGGGGATGGTGGCTTAAGATTAGGGTCAGGGGTGGCCGGCGGCTAGGACTAGGGTTTGGTTTTGCATGGTGGCTAGGATTAGGGTTGGGTTTAGGTGGCGGCTAGGATTAGGGTTAGAGTTTGGGGACCGGCGGCTAGGTGGAGGGAAGAGGGCCTTGGGGCTGGCGGCTTGGAGGTGGAAGAGGAAGTGGTCGGCCTAGGTTTGAGGTGGGTGGTGTGGGTGTTTGATCGAAGAGGGGGGGGGAATGGGAGATGATGCCGGCGGCTTTAATAGGAGAGGAGAGAGGGATTGGCGGTAGAGGGAGACCATAAACCCTGACACTTCCTGCGGTTAGTGGGTATTACACCGCCCTTACCTAGTGTTTTTGCTCTCAAGGGAACTTTCTCAACTCTTCCAAGCACATGTGTAGAAATTTTGTAATAATATTCATCATTACCCTCAAAAGATGAGGAGGTGGCTTTAAATAGCCAATCATACAATGAAAGAAAAAAAAGACCAACATGCCCTTTGGGCTTACATAGGACTATTCTCTCAAGTGAGAGTACAAATGGAAAATATGTAATAATAAACTCAATGCAAACATAATAATAAATTTAATACAAATAATAACTCAAAAGTAAAGCAGTGCAATCGTGGCCGTAGATCATTAGCCCCATCTCTGATGAACTCTCCATGGTCGAATGTCCTCATCAAAACCTTTCCGTTCCTATTTATTTCTGAGAAGTCCGGATTCTACTAAACTGGAGCATGCTAATCTTTCTTTGTTCAACCCCTCCAAAATACCAAATCATATATGACATTATTTGAAGTTTTGAACAATTGTCTGTGAACTTTGTGAGCTACCAAACTTCTCCGCTGTGAACAATTTTGCCGTTTGAATTGGCATCATAAACCTGAACTTGCTCCATTTCTTTCTCATTAGTTTCCATTTCAAGTATTACTGCTAGTCATAGCTTCTTTTAATTTTCTTTGGTTAGTCCTGCGTAATCTCTAATGTCTTTGTTGATTATATGTTCTTCTACTTTGTCAATTTTTTTTAGCTGCTTGCCTCATGCTTGACATGTTAACTTTCTGATATATGCAATTATTATTATAACGTGAAACATCTATTCTAAGTTCAGATTTGCAAGTCATTTTAAAAGGGCGGGGAGATCACGTTAAGTTTTCCCCTATACTATACGCTCCACTGTTTCCCCCCTCCACCCCCCCCCCCCCCCCCCCCCCGATATGTTATTATTGGAAAAAATGTTGGCGAGCCATGTGAGCTCCTAAGGTTCTTTGTGAATAGTAATGGTCATTTGAATAGGAACTGTCATGTAATAAAGAGTCCCGTATATAGTGTTGCATAATCTTGAGGGTTTTTTTTAATATATGTATATTTTTTTCACAAATCTCATTGCATCATGTTTGATTAAAGTGTCCAACTACTCCGATGTGCTTTGACAGTATTGTCTGGATTACCGTATATCACCTTTCCTGATTGGCTTCTTAATGCAAATGCACCAGGTGAAAGAAACTGCAGAAAATGTTGATGAAGCTGTGCGGGAACTTCCAGATGCAAATTCGGTATGTTCATTGGATTGTCTTTTTACTACGTGTTTATCTATCTGATCCACATATATTTTTTTCTCCGCACAGAAACCAGAGGATTTGTGGGCCATCCATTCAAAAATTGTCCTGCCGAAGCCTCACATGAAGAATAGTTCATCATGGATAGCCTTTCAGAAGGTTATAATTTCTTGAAGAATAGTTCATCATGATCTTCATTTGTCTTAACTTTGGTTAAATTGTCTTCAAATGATTTTGAACTTTGAAATTATCTCAAAAGCTTTTGCTATTCAGGCTAATAGTAG
The DNA here is from genome assembly GCF_001605985.2 of Dendrobium catenatum. Classification (NCBI taxonomy): domain Eukaryota; kingdom Viridiplantae; phylum Streptophyta; class Magnoliopsida; order Asparagales; family Orchidaceae; genus Dendrobium; species Dendrobium catenatum. The sequence goes on from NW_021556590.1 coordinate 550,787, forward strand.
CATTGCCTTGTTTATTAAACTACTAATTGATATGCTTAATGAAACAATTCCATCTATTCTGTGAGAATAGCTGGTGTTGACACACTACAAACTTTATGTTTGAGCATGTTATAAATTCTTAATTTGCTCACATAAAAAAAATTAACGCAGATTCTTGACAGTGGAGAAAAGATAGGCCTGAAACATTTTAGGCCTGTTAAATCCTTGGGATCTGGTGACACTGGCAGGTTGGAGCTAAAATGTTTATTATCTTGATTTTCATGACGTGCAATTCCATTTAGTTTTTGTCTATTTAAACAAGGGCTTAAATCTGTTATATTTTCTTGATAGTGTACACTTGGTGGAGTTTGTGGAAACTGGAGAATACTTTGCCATGAAGGCTATGGATAAAAATGTGATGCTTAATCGCAACAAGGTATAAATACTTGGTATTAAATGTTATTAAAATTTGATATTATGGAGTGCTTTTCATGTTAGATGCGCTGAAATGCATTCATCATCTGATCAGTTTTGTTTTATTCTATAACTATCGTACTGTACGCTGTGTGGTTTATGCAGTATTTTTGTTTCAGGAGTGGGAAAATATGTTTGATTCTGTATATTCCCTTGCTTCCATCTACATGCTCCTTGCAGATACTATACTTGCAGCTATTCTCCACATTAATCCAACAGCCTGAAGCCTTATTTCTTTTCAACAGATCTTTTTGATTGATCTGTTTTAATCTCATATGTCCGGAATTTTGTCTTAGAATGTCAACTTTCAATTTAGTTTGCTTTGCATTTTATATATTTCTTTGACATTTTAGGCTATACGTTTAAATCATGACCATCATCATTAGTCTTGTTGGAACTTATTAGGAATGGCTTTTTGAATTATCATTTTTCTTTCATTTGTGTTGAGTGCTTACAGAGATGTTAAACTTATTCTTCATAAATCCTATTGAATAACTTCTATTCATATTGAAAAAAAAAAAAATCTATAGAATCTAAGTGCTCGAGCATGAGGTTTGCTCATGTCCTCGCACCCTCGCATATGACACTCAACCTGCTTGTTCGTGCTCCCTCTTCATTCGCTCAATCCTTTACTCCAAGTGCTTGTGTGCAAGGGTCTCTCACACCCTTGTGCAAGGCACTCGACCCGCTTGTTCATGCTCTCTTAGCTTTGTGTCATAATTTGTGTGCTTTGATCTTGAAGTCCTTTCATATGAGGCGAAATTATTGTGTAGTGTCTTATCTCTATTTAATTTGTCTTTCAAAAATTTTCTCCAAAATATAATTTGTTAAAACACTCTCTGAATTATGCGGAAAGGCTAAGGCCCCAAGAGCTCAAATTTTTGGAGCTCATAATGGGATTTGAATTTTGTTTTCTCAATATGTTCCAGTACTTCCAAATTCATATAATCTAGTTTGAAGGAACCTTTGATGTAAGGATTGTTATATTTAACATCTCTCTAGAAACCCTTTTTTAGTTAATTCTTGTTGTTCCTTTTTTTTCTTATTGGTGATTTGGCTTGCCATGGACAGCCCACGATACCCTTTCTATGGGTTCTTAGCAATTGTTCAGAAACCGCTGTAGCTTATGTTGGGTTACATCAGCATCATGCAAATGTTGAGGAATTATTTTAAGTGATTCGTTGTTTAAAATTGAGTTCTTTAACCGAATTAAGCAGGTTGAAATGCATCCTCCATTTCTAATTTTTTTTATTAAGTTTTCTTGCATGCAAAAGGCAATTTCTGTGTTTTTCAGTCTTACATTTATAGTTGTCTTCTCCTGTTGCAGGTGCATAGAGTTTCTGCAGAAAGAGAAATTCTTGATACATTGGACCATCCTTTTCTTCCAACTCTATATGCATCTTTTCAGGTTTGTTTGATGTAATGTTCGTGCAAACAGTATACTTTTTTTTTTTTAATTACAATCTCATAACTTGGCTTCATCATGCCTTTATGATGATATCATCCGATAACTGGATATAGTTTTCCTACAATGGTATCTGGGTTTTCCTTCAATGTTATCTGGACTCTGGTTATTAATTTTTTTCTTAATACATGTATTAATAATGGATGTGCTTGTACTAACCAAATCTATAGTTTGTCTATATGTCATATAATCATAACAGGCATCATTTAGCAAATAGAAAAACTTTTTTTTAGTTATCTCGTGAAAATACATGGAAATTGAACTGATAATACAGTAGAATATGAATTTGGTATTGCAGAGCTTCTTTTGGCCAAAAAGGATGAACTCCTGGTTTGTTTCTTTGAAAAAGTGAAGTTCCTAAAGCTAGTACTCGATAAATTAAAAAAAAAATGGTTAGTACTTGTTACATGAATGGTGGATGTTGACATAGTCAACTTAAATAATAATGCATATGCAAGCCTCCGTTTAAAATTTATCTGATTAGGAAAAGAATTGATTTATGTTATGATTCTGAAAATACCATGGCTCTTCAGTTTTTTTTTTTTAATCTATGATTGTTTATGAAATCTGTAACTCTTAGGAAACTTATACCACCCAAATAAGGATCAGTCCAATTGGAGATCTACTTGTATTCTCTAAATGCTGCATATCCTTTCTAGTGCACTTAAGTGGAATCTGGGAAGTTTAATTATGAACTATGAAGCGTGTTATATTAGTAATTTGAACTCAGTTGGGGTTAAGCATATCTTCATGTGATCATATATATATATATATATTGTGGTTACTCTCTGGTGGTATTATCCACACCTACACCCAACATTCATTTTCAAATGAACTATATGATGCCTCGTAATGATGTTTCTATTGTAATTCACCTTAAAGTCTAAGAGAGCAACAAATGTAGATGACATTATTCTGGAACATTTTGCAGACAAAAACACACATCTGTCTAGTTACGGACTATTGCCCAGGTGGGGAGCTTTTTATTCTACTCGACAGGCAACCTCTTAAAGTCCTGAAGGAAGATGCCGTTAGGTAGACTCCTTCAAATTGCAAGGATGTATTATTTGTTTTTAGTTAATTTAGTTCTCTGCGTGAACTCTCTTGGATCTTTGTTTGAGTTTTATGCCTGGTCATTTTCATTTTCTGTCAAATGAATTGCATGGTGTTTGTTTCAACCTTCTATGCAACTTCAGCGGTTAATCATTAGCGAGTCAAGCGAGCAATATTTTAATATTAAATTGTATTGGTTAAAATTTCTGTTATTTGGCTCCAACAGACTTTTCTTTTTGGTCTATATATTTGATTAAACAAGTTTTTATGATGAAAAATTATTAGTTTGAATTTTATATGCTATCTGATTCCACATTTTCATTTCTGAAGTTTTGCACTAATCTTCTGAGTGTTAGTAACACGATTAACTATGAATACAGATTCTATGCCGCAGAAGTTCTTATAGCACTTGAATATCTTCACTGTCAAGGTATGAAGCCAAGTCCAAGGTTGGGTATTGTAGCAATCGTAATTTTTAGCTTTCCTTTCTGCATCTTATTATCTGCTGTTTGATGATCTACTGCTATCATGAACATCATGAATTTAAGTGCGATGGCACAGTTTAAGTCATCAAAAAAGATTTCTTCTCAATTTTTATGCATGTAGGAGTATTTCTTTTAGGGAATAACGCAAATGCTTAAGAATGGAACTAATATTTCACTACCAGTTAAGCTAAGAAAAAATTTAATATTGGCCATTTATGAATGCTCCATGATGAGGACATCAGAAGATCGACGACTATGATGTGGAGTTTATTATTTTCTTGTGTCTTATGTACTAGTTTATTTTGTTTTCCTGTTTTGCCATTTTACCTCTAGGGGTGGTCATTTGATATTGTAGCCCCGAGGGCATTTATGTCTTTTAGTTTTTGTTTCATTTTGACCTATTTATAGGAGGCCTCATGCATTGTATTAGATGATGATTCATATGAAATTTTCAGCTTGTGCTTATGGATCTCTTTGTGAGTTCTAAGTTTTCTCTCTTTGGATGATCTCTGAGTGAGTTCATGAGAGGAGAGGCCCAAGTGGGGCAAAAGCAATACTCGGCAATCTTGGTGGATTCCAAGGTTCGCGGTTCTCTTATCTTTCTTTTTCTTTAATTTTTTTTCTTGCATCGAATTCCCTCCCACCCGTCTACTTCCATAGCTTCCATCGCCGGCCATTCTCACCCCCCAAATTCTCTCCCAAATTCCACCACCTCAAGCCCCTGTTTCCCCCAACCCCACCAGACTCCCCGGTTCTCCGGCCGCCGGCCATCACCCACTCCACCTCCGGACCTCCCCTCCTCCCTACTCCCACTCAAACCCCGGCCCACCCCCTCTTACCCAAGTTTGAAATTCAAATTCCTTTGGCCATTAATCACTTTCCTAAAATAAGTTTAAGCAATTAGGAAATACATCAAATTGAATTTCAATGAAAGTTTGAAATTTGAATTCTTTCCTAATACTAAAACTTACATTTGGTAACCTCCCTTTTTAAATTAAATCTGAAATAAAATTCAGATTTGATTTAAATTAATTACTTAAACATTGGGGCCCACCTAATTAAAACAAATCCCCTTCCTCCTCTCCCTATATGGCCGGCCCCTTCATTGGATTTTTCTCTCCTATTGCATTAATTGCTCCCCATTTAATTCCCCCTAAATTCCCTCTCATCCACTTTAATTCTCACAATTAGAATTTGAATTCAAATTTAAATTCATCCCGCCAATTTTACTTAATCTGAAATTAATTTCAGATTTCTAATAATTGCACCAAATCCTAACCTAGCCCTAGCCGCCCCCTTCTCCACCTTCTCCCTCCCGAGCTCCCACCTCTCTTCTCTTTGGGAGATACCTGGTGGCTGTCCAAGAGCTACAGCAGGCCAAGAGCTAAAGCCGGCCAATCCTGCTGCCAGGATTTTCCCGATTGGTCATTTGTGCTGTCCAAGAGGCCTCCGACGTAGCAAATTACTGTCCCACCTCCCAGGTTGTTGTTTGGACTGTTGTGGGGAGTCTTTGAGGGCCAAAAGAGGTTTCCCACCATCACTTGCTGCTGTCTACATGTTCCCAGTTGCTGCCTACTCAATTTGGTGGCCTACTCTTGCTGCCCTGCTGTCCAAGAAGTCAATGATCGCCCTCCTCAAGGTTCCCGAACCCTGACATCGATGCTTACTCTTCCTCCAGTGCTTTGGGGATCAAACCGGAAGCTTCGTTCTCTCTGAGTATTTGGGTAAACTCTCCTCCAAATCTTTAATCTCTTAGTCGCTTTTCAATTGTGGTTATAGGCGATTCAAGAAGGGTCATGTCATATTCTCCGCTAAAGCCTAGAAGTTGGAAGAGTTGAGTGAGGGATCATCTTGTAGTGACTAGTCTTATTGTTAGTGGAGGGATTCATTGTTGAAACCTACCCCGCATGCAACGTTAAGAGTAATTGATTACTTTTGTGGTTTTAACTTTTATATATGTGACTTAGCCTAAACTTATGATACCACTCTCGTGTTTTATCGCTTAAAGCTTTTAAATAATATTGTTCTCTAGATCAAGCGTGCAAGTTCCTAATTCACCCTCCATTCACATATGTTTCACATCATAAACTCCTAAATTCTTTGCAGACATAAGACAATTGTTGCATAATGGCCCGCAAAAAAATCAATTGATTTTACCAAGGAGCTGTTCTTAATGTAATTTTCTTCTAGAGTAGGAATCTAGATAAAAGGAGAAGTTACGAGGGTTTCAAATGATCAGTGTGGCTGCTGGTGTCATCATGTGAGTATAAGCATCAATAGTGATATGACTATTCACTCTAGTATGATGAGGATTTTTATCTTCATCATCATGATGTAACATGATTACTAGACTGTTTATCATCGTTATCATAGTGATGGTCGCACTTCTTTTAGCAGGTTAGACTGCTCTTCATGCAATGAATTTCATGATCCCAATGCCTTTATTGATTGGTTCACCAAAGTTGAAGAAATTCATAGCTGGAATAAGATGGCGAATGACAAGTGAATTGAGTTCATTTTGATTAACTTGATGGGGGCTATAAAATGCTTTGAAGAGGAATGCAATATGAGCTTCAAATTGCAAGAACGCCACCTATTGACCTATGGGATGCCACGTCTTTGCGCTATAGCAAACAAATATCTACTTTAGTATTATCATCAAGTTGTTGCACCACTGCAGAACCCTTTAACAAATTTCTCTTTCTATCATAAACTATTTGAATAAGTTTGAGGACCCTGTCACATGCAACCTTCCAAACTAGCTTGATTGGTTGATAATGTCTAAATTCATTCAAGGCATTTGCATGGATATGCGTATGGTTTTTGATCCATAGAAACCCCAGCATAATTGAGACCTATAATCACATTTCAGTAGCAGAGATATTTTAGAAATGAAAGCAATTGTTCAGAAAATCTATTATAGAAATACTACTATCAGCCAATAAATTTCGTGCTTCTCTTCTTGTTGGTCCTAGAACCATTCGTCAATCTATATGGTAAAAGTCACTGCTTTACTCAAATTCTTTCTACTATAAATCAAACACAAAAAAACTAATATTCTGCTTTTATTTTACATCCAACCAAACAACTTTAAATTGAATCTACTGAATTTATTTTACACTGAATTTATTTTATATTGTATTTCTTTTTTAGCAAACCAAATGGCCCTTTTATGTAAATTTTAGAATATATTTTTAAGTCAATGCATTCATGTTGGGTTCTAATTTTATTGGACATTATGTCATTTAAATTGTCTAAGATAAATGTGATGAAATTTGTACCTAAGATTACTTGCATGCTTGGCCATACAACCTTTTGTCTGCAAGCTGCCATATTGTAATGTGATTCTAATCATAGGACTGTTCTCTTGTGGTAGGTATAATTTACAGGGACCTTAAACCAGAGAATATTTTGATTCAAAGGGATGGACACATCTTATTGACTGATTTTGATCTATCTTGTTTGACATCTTGCAAACCTCAGGTGCTCTATTATGAATGCTGCATTTTCACTTTTTTATTCATGATGATCATATTCTCTAATCTTTAGCATTTTTTCTTTCATTATTGTTTCTTAGATTCATTAGCATTAAGATTGTTTTTGGCATGCTTGAAGTGAGAAAAGTATGTTTAATTTAATGGTAGATGCATTTGATTTTTAATTCGTTGTCACCAGACATGTACGTGTACAATTGTGTGCTGTATTCATAATTTTTAACAGTTTTATTTAAAATACATATGAATAGCCTTATCGCTAGAAATACAAAAGGAGTAATTGTATAAAGAAAAATAAATTGGTTAGTAGCTGTATAATTTTGCAGAGCTCTTTTAGTTGTAGGTCCGTCCTTCTGAGATCCCCGTACTGTTTTGAACCTTCGAATGCAATTTGCAATCGGAGAATTGGAGAAGGGGTTTTGGATATCAACAAATAAAATGATAGCATGCGACTACTGTAACTTGATTTAAGAAGAATCTTATTAATGATAACTGACATACATTTCCTGAAACCAGCAGTTGAGAAAACTTGAGGATTTACATGGTCTATTTACACTAGCCCTATGCTACAATTATGTTGAACTTAAGCTTTTATCAAAGTTCTAACAAGCAATATATAAAATATGTAACTTTTAAATGTTTGAATGAAGTTCTTTGTTCTTTTTTTCACTTAAGCTAGTAAAACAAGATCTTTGATACAATATTATTATCCTTATGTTAGAGCTATGGTTGATTATCTAGATTAGCAACTATCATTATTCAATCTCATGATGACCTGTTAATTTACCTGAATTAACTGCTTGTCATTGACCTTTGTTGATAGCTAAGCATTTAATGATGAAATTATCCCGTATAGTTTAAACCATTAAGAGCCACACCGATTTGTACATTACTCAATATAAATTTATTATTGAAAAGTTTACAAAGACATTTTTTTAGAAGAGAAAGTTGAATAAAATTATGAATCATTATAAGGATTGATCAAATACCTAAAATCAAATTTTAGGTACAAATAACTTACATATTCATTTTTGGAAAGTTGCTCGAATATTGGTGTAGTTTACCAATTTTTTTTAATAATATCTTAAGGATTAACAGGATATTTAGAGAAAAAAATATAATGATACTATTCCTGAAGAATAAAGATATTCAGGATTGTGTAATTGTGGGTAAGTCAAACTTAAGAGTTATGTTATAAAGTTATAGAACATAGTTTTAGAAATTTATGTCAGTATTAAATGGCCAATTTAAATTTTTACTAGAAAAATATTCTGTGTTAATTAATCCAAAAAGAGGAGAACAATTAACATATATTTTTATGGGTTTTATCTTTTTTTTTTTTAAAGCATATGATCTTACTTAAAAGCTGATTTGATGGGTTTTAAGGTGAAATTATGTGCCTAAGATATGTTGAAGTTACTAAAATTATTTATCATATAGAGTAGTGACTAGAATTAGTAGTTGTTGGATGACCAAATATTCTTTAATCTTAGCATAAATATGTCAAGAATGAGCATTGAGGCAATATTTTTTTTGGATATGGAGATGCTTATAAAAAGTATTCGATGTGGTATCTTGGTGTGTTAATGAATGTAAAATCAAATTGTGGAACAAAGTTGGGCTTGATATACTAATAATTAAACTCATTTTCAACCCAAAAGTTTTTATCAATAGGTAAGTAACAACTATTTAGTATTCTACACTAACATGTTTTTTACTCTCTGTTATGGGTTTAAACCAATACTATCATTTGTCTTAATAATCTCCACTTGCATAAGAGCTCTCCACCTCAAACAAAAGTTTTTAAACATTATTAAGTAAAGTACACCCGGAGTTTAGACCAATAAGAGCCATAAACCCTATGACCACTTGATCCAAACTAAATTATTAGTTTTAAGGCCACTTCTTAAGGAGTGTGAACCAAAGGTGGGCCAATGCTCGGCCAAATACACTAATGATCAAATTTATCTTCAACCCAAAAACTTAATGCATATAGTTGTACGATTTGGGCAAATTTGAAATTTGAATTTTGACAGATTCGTATTGTACAAAAGATTTCATACTGTACGATTATTAATGCATCTTGTCTAATTTGGACTGTAGATCATGCAATTGAATCAGGATTAAATTTGATTAACAATCGTATTGTACGATTCACATCATCCATTACAATTTAACAGGAGCTTTGTTGGACGAAGTTTGGTTTGTCTTGGACAATTCTTGATTCAATATAGCTGATTGTACTGTACGATTAATAATCTTACACTTCCATCTAATAGAACTTAGAAACATATGCTTAATTAATCAGATAGTACGATACACTTTTTGTACTTTACAATCAATACAACATAATTAAAAATTAGGGTTTTATTTAAATAGTCCATTTTATTCTTTTGAATTGAAGAGAGAGGATGTAAGTAGCCTGAGACTTTTTGTTTGTGAGAGAACTTTGGAGAGGGAGAGATATCTATTTGCTTGTGAGAGTGTCCAATCCACATGGCAGAGAGAAAGTGAGGTGAGGGAAAATTCCTTGAGCAAGTCAAAAGGTGTGTGAGGGAGTCATATGGTTGTCCTCATCGCCCATGACCTTGGGTCCTCCGGGTTGTGGTTTTGGAGCTCTTGAAGAGGAGCTCTAGGGAAGAAATCTTTAGTCGAAGGGCTTTTGACTAGCAGAGGAGGTTTTGGGAGCAACATCTTTGTCATTGCGAGGAGTAGGAGTGAGCAATATCCCCATCATAGCGAGGAGCAAAAGGAGGGAGCGACATCTCCGTCGTTGCGGGAAGCAGGAGTGTTCAGGCTTTCTGGGAGGAAGAGTTTTGTGAGGGAGAATGGCTTCTCCATCTTGCTGAGTGCAGAAATGGCATTTAATAGTGAAATTCTTATAGAGGAGGACCTTTGGGAAGTTGATGTTGGTCGAGTTTGACCGAACCACTATAAAAATTATGGTTTACTTTTTCTTCTACTTTTTCTGCATTTTATTTCTGCAAGCTTTACTTTCTGAGATTTGTGGTTTGATCATATTGTGATTGCTATCTTTCGTTAGTTTCAATTATATTAGTAAGAACATTTGCTTTGAATAAATCTTCAGTAATTATGAAAATATCTTTTTGTATTGTTGCTTTATTGTTTTCCAAAGCTATAACTATTATTCAAAGTTATTCTTCATTGCATATTGGTTTGTTGCTCTTTAATTAAAATTTTAAAATAACCAATTCATCCCCCTTCTTAGTGTTTCATAGTATTTTCATAAACGTTTTGACAAAGTGTTTTCATCATGAGCATTGAAAGAGTCATCTAAATGTAGCGTGAATTAGCAAGAAAGGAGGGAAGTACCTCAGAAAGAACTTAGAGATTGTAGGTATTAATTGGGTAGAAGCTTGGATGATTAAAAATATCATGGAGGATGGTTTGATAACTTGGGAAGGGGGATTCTTTGTTTGTGCAATAGAGCAAAACCATGTACAAACATGTGCTGGTTTGATGGCTTGAGAGTAAAATGTGGTTATTTGAAGTGATGAAAGTAGACATATAGTGGTAAGAATCTTGAAAATTTTTGAGGGAGCTCTTTAATTATGCTTGTAATGAGCAATTGGTCCTGGAAGTTAGAGAGAGAGGGTGTTAAGGATAATGGATGGGGATGCATAATAACTTTAAAATCTATAATGATGGAGGTCAAGGAAGTAGAGGGGTTAGTTTGACACATGTTTTTATATAAGCATAAATTAATGAAGTGTGTTAAGGAATGGAAAAAGATTTATTGCATAAATAGGATGTGTTAATGTTTGCTTGTGTATGTGATTTTTTAGTTTAAAGTGAGGAAAATTAATTGAGTTGATCATCTTAATTAGGTTTTTACCAAAGAAGGATTGTTTGACTTTTGGTAGCAATGTAGGAATTAATATATGTTGGAGTTTGGAATAGTGTGATAAATGGGGTGGGGTGTAAGTGGTTGATTAAAAGAGGCAGGAGGTGGCGATCAAAAAAGGAAATGGGAGAATGTTATGTTTTAATTAGTATTTGTTGACCTGCTGCTTAAAAAAAAAAGAAATTCCAATTCTTACCTGCTCCCCTGCCGCAGCACGTCGCACGACTCGAACGTCGACGTCGCCTCACACACGATCGCCAGCACGACTCGTTTGAGTCGTTAAAAGGCTCGAGGAAATGAGGCCTTCGACCTCCTCTCCCTGGCTCCCGAACTCCCGATCTATGCTTCCTCTTCTCCGATTCTCCCGCAGCTCCCTCATTTCCGACCCCACTTCCTGTCGGAACGAAAGTTACGACATTTTGGCCGGACGGAAGAACTGGAGTTCTCTCTCTGTGAAGTTAACTTTCTCCCTTCCTGCGCCTCTTCGGCCGAATCCCGTGAGAGAGAGAGAGAGAGAGAGAGAGAGAGAGAGAGCTCCCTACCCGATTTCCTCTTCTCCACCTTGCCCGACCACAGCCCCAAGCCGAACTCCCCCCTCCTGTCGGATCCAGCTTCCGCGACCAAGGCCGAGCTCGATCTCCCCTTGCCCGAGCTCTGATCGTGCCTCCCTACCCGATTTCATAAGGTAGTCTTTAGGTTATTATATATATATATATATATATATTAGTGTGTGTGTGTTTGTGGGAGGATGACCAAAAAAAAAATAATATACAAAAAAAAGCTTTGCCTCGATCTTCGTTCCCTCCACCGCCAGTCTCCGGGTCCCTGAAGGTATAATCCCTAAACTCAGGCTTTCGTCCTCGGCGTGTACGTCGGGCCGGTAGACCACCTAAGCACGCCTTTGTTGAGCGTGGTAGGAGGGAATTCGGTCCGACGCCTACGACGAGGCGGACAATCGCCTTCCCTCGCCCTCCTACTTCGACGTGCGTGTCGAGCCGGCGGACCACCTAAGCATGCCTTTAGTGAGCGTGGTAGGAGGGAACCCGGTGCGACTCCTACGACGAGGTAAGTAAGCGACCCTCGCCCTCCTGCCTTGACATGCGTGTCGAACCGGCGGACCACCTAAGCACGCCTTTAGTGAGCGTGGTAGGAGGGAAGCCGGTTCGACGCACACGACGAGGCCAGGTGAGCCTGGTGTACCCTCTTCTTTGCATGGCCGGAATAATTCATAAGTACCCCCGGGCGGGGGGAAAGCAAACTGCTCTTTTCTTGTAACAGGTACTGTCAAAGACCCCATGCACGCTTTTATTGCGCGTGGTGGGAAGAAAAATTATGGCCGCGGTGTCCTCGAAAGAGGGCACCTACCATGCATGCCTTTATTGTGTGTGATGGGAAGGCCCAGTTTTCTCGTAGTTTTCCCCTAAACGGGCGGGGGAGACGCCTGGAGGCTGCCGAAATTTCGGGTGAAAACATACTACACTTGGACCTGTTTTGAACTCAAAAGAACAAGAGTCTGGACTAAAACAAAGAGCAGTGAACTTTTGAACTTGATTGAACAGAGGACTGGTAGATCTAAATTAGAACCAAAATTCAAATGATTTCTAAAGGACCAAATCCAAATAGAATAAAACCAAATTGGAATCAAATTCAAATCAATTTGAACACAAAAATGAACCTGCAAATACTCCAGAAGACTTTGAATAATCATTTGAACATACATTCGAACTCAAATTCAAAGGAAGTAAGTGCGGAAGACACTAAAATTGGACAAGACTCGGACTACAAAGGACAAAGAAACAACCTTGCACACTGAGCTCAGGAGGTTGATTCGAACTGGACTCAGACTTGAGTCAGATTTGGCACCAATCAAACTACAACACCTCCTACGAACGTATTCAGTATATAACACGACAAATGCAAATACACAAAAACCCACCTGAGATTGGTGATAGGTGGGCATGATGTAGGAAACAATGGATCTCCTACGAATAGTTTCAGGAGCTCGTAGTGGCTACAATGTGTTCCCGTAAATATGTACAAGTTGCTTGTGGATAACAACAGTGTGTATGTCGTATGCACAACAAACCACTGTGGGCGCAAGTACAGTATCTCCCACGACGATCCCTACGAGGTCAAATAAACTATATTGGCAAAATAATAGTAACAAGTTGTAGAGTTCATATACGACTGCCATATGTGCCAATATGATCTCCGATTCAAACAAGTGCCTGTTGATTGAGATGACAATACTGGAGACCGGCAACCAAGGACCCATTCCTACAAACAAATGCAACCCAACAAATCCCACCTGAGATTGGTGAAAGGTGGATGTGATGCAAGAAATGAGGGTCTCTTACGAACATTCCTAGGAGCTCGTAGCAAACACAACAGATCCTTACAAACAAATACGAGCCGCTTGTGGATAACAACAGTGGGCATATCGTAAGCACCATCAAACCACTGTGGGCACAAGTACAAGTATCTCCTACGACGATCCCTACGAGGTCAAACAAGTATAATCAAACCACCCAACATTGGTGAAAGGGTGGATATGATGCAGAAGCAATGGGTCTTCTACAAACATTTTTAGGAGGTCGTAGGTCATAGTGGATACAGCGGTCCCCTGCAAATGGATACTTGTGGATAACAACAGTGTATTGAAAGAACAACGAATCACTGTGGACACAAGTACAAATATCATCTACAACAGCGATGATCAAAATCTCCAAGTATGTCGAGTACAAGGGCAACTCGATGTACGGAGAAGGACACCTCCTAGCAGAATGGGAGGAAAGTTCAAACAAATTAGAACTAAAATTCATGGTGCTCCAAAGTTTCTTCCTTGTCCCATCCTTAGGAAGAAAACAGTTCTGATGCCTACAAATACCGAAAATAACGGTCCGCTACACCAAAGATCCTGAAAGGAGTTATTTCCAAATTAGCAGTCATTGACTCCAAATTTCAAGAAAATCCCATCCCCGGTGAATGAGAAAAGGGGGAGTCAATGTCAAGATGAGGAAATACCTCATAACATCTGAATAACTACGCCACCGGATCCGCAACACTCGTACTAGCGGACATAAGGCATGTATAAGCTCTCAAATGAAATGTTGTGTGCATCCAAATGACAGTTATACGCACAACTACAAATATTTCAAAGTACCTCTGCACGTGCACTATAAATTGTATGCACATAGGTACACTAAAGGAGAAAATATAATCTTGACCCGCATGGGCCCCGGCGAGCATGTTATTGGTACACATGTGACGTCTAGGGATGTTGCGCGGGTCGATAAGTGAATTCAAGTTCAAACCCGATCCTTCTATACAGATCTATAGGAGTCGACAGGGTTTGAACCTTTAAAAAAATACACGGTTGTGGTGATCGTTGTATTTATTTAATACATTCATATTAGGCCTTTTAAGGCCTACAATCAAGAGAATTCACTGATCAAAGGCACAAAGCCTACGAGAATCCCAATTCTCCTAAGCAAGCAAATAGGAGTAGACAGGGTTCGAACTATTGGATAAATATACGGTCACGAAGTCGACCGAAATATTTATCTTATACATTCATATTAGGCCTTCAAGGCTTACAATCAAGAAAATTCACAAGCAAAGGCACAAAGCCTACAAGAAACCCGAAAATGCCTAGTCGAAAATATCATTAGGATCCATTCTCAAACAATCTCCTGTCAGTAAGGACGTGGTACGTGTCCTCTAACCGACGGTCTGCCGCCAAATGGCACCGCAGGATAAACGGTTACGACGATCCGGGGCCCTCTAAACCGAGTGGCTTTGCCGCCAAATGGCACCACGAAATACCGGTTATGGCTAGAGCCAATATGTTCCTTATTGGTATCAAATCCTTGAGATATGAATCAATAGGATATGATTGATAGGGCATGAAGCTCTCTGCAAGCTAAGGTGGATTCAAATTTGTCCCCTTAGACAAACATCAAACCCAGGTCTACAAGGTCCCCTTGGACGAAGCAACCCATGGCTGCCGACAAGGATTCTTCCGTCAGGTTGGGTCGACTACCTCCTCTGACTAAGTAGACCAGGGATCATGATGGCTCGGGACGACGGAACCATGAGATCTTGATCGGGTCTATCATCCACTCCCCCACCATCCGCTTTAAGTGAAAGATGGTGGAAATTTCTATTTTTAAATATCAAAATCTTCAAATTCTCCAATTCTTATGCCCTTTGCTACTACTATATGCCAGATAACACGTATCTCTACGTATCTGATCGATGACTAGCCTTAATCGAAAGTTCTCTCTCGTTACCGGGAGGGGTAATTAACTATAGGGGCTTGCGCCTATAGGAAACCAGAACTCAGATCATAAAGTCCTCGCAAAATGAGTGCGAAATCTCTGGGTAGTGTCTTATCTTTAAACCCATCTGCCTTCCAAACTTTACCCCGGAACTTATTCAGTTAAAACTCCCTCGCCGAATATAAAAGAAAAGCGCGAGCGGGGAGGCCGGGGCCGAATTTTCGGAGCCCACAGTATTGAAATTAAATGGTGTAACATGTGTATCCAACTCTTAATAAGTGGTTTGACTATCTTCATAAAGGTTTGAATAAAGAAGGGTTGCTTGACTTTTGGTGGTGTTTTAAAAATTAATGTGTTGAAAATTTAAAGTGAGTGGGCTAAGGTTAGCTGATTGAAGTAGGAGTAAGAAAATGTCTATGATGATTAGCTTTCAAATTGGAGAAAGGCACATCCAGTGCTTAAAGCGTTTATGATGCAAGGTCTGGAGAGCAACAAATCTTAATAATTATGGTTTGAAATGAAAAAAAAAGGTAGGTTTCTTAATTTTCATGTCCTGATCTGGGAGCTCGGAGTACTAAGGCAAGAACAGAATTTTGGATAAACTTTTTAAACATTCTAACATTACCATCAAAATGAAAAGAGAACTAAATCATAAATTTTCTTTTTGAACATTTCATATTGTACACCATTTTTATTTTATTTTCATCTTCATAGCATATATTTACAAAAATACTAGTATAAAGTTATTACATATAACTTATACACTACAAACTCCAGAAATGAACTTTCTACTATACAAAAACTCCTTTCACCTATTTAGGTTAACAGGGTTTTTTTTTTGAAAATGGTTAGCAACTAAAGGATGTGTTAAACAAGGCTAAGTATTTTTTAAATTATAGATATTCATAAATTAGGAAACCGTATACATGCTCGTTTTTATAAATAGATCAATATCATTTCAATTTCATGAAGCAATAAGAAGATTAAGTTATAACAATGATAGAATAAGATATTATTTGCTTTCTTTATTATTTAATATCTTAATTTATCTTCTAATACAACCATCGTAGTAACTGCCATTTAAATTGTATCATAAAGGCACACCATCTTATACATTTTTAGAACCTAACTCTGAAGGGCATGTAACCTTTTTCCATTTTATTTATATATATGGGTATATTGTGTTCCCGGCTAATATCATAAGGGATTGAATTTCATCATTCAGCATGTATATGTATTCACACCTATATAAATATTTATTTGCATTCCTCTCATTATACATTAATCATCTCATTTTCTTATCATATCAGAAAGAAACGAATTAATATTCAAAAACTGAGAAGCACTGATGTTATTCCTTTCAAAATGAGGATTTCATTAATGAAAAGAAAATCATTATACGACCTTGCAATAGCAGTCTAATTTAAGTCAAAACATGTATCAATTCATGTAAGGACACATAAAGGAATGCATTCGATTTAGAGAAACAAAAATAATAACTATAAAAAGAAAGCATAGTTATCGACTTTAACTCGGAGAATTTTTTTCCACTTGAAAGTTGCTTCCCTCAATACGACCTATATAGCATATGTTTCTTTTAATTCTCAAACTCTCTATATGATAATGTTATTCTTTATTTTACCCTTTTAATTATATCTTTAATATTTAACTTCAATAAAAAATATAACTATAAATAATTTTAACACATTTTTATAAATTCTTGAGGTATTTTATAATAAATTCATTTAACCTAATTCTCTCTTCTTGCTATTTTTTTAAATATTTTAATCATACTCACTTTAAATTTATTACTTATTATATCATTACAAGTTTATTATTTCATTCAAAATTATTAAGTTACATTTAAACAAAATTTATTACTTGGTATATGATTAAAATTTAATATTTCTAAAATTAGCTTTATAAATTATAATACAGACTTTTAATTAAAATCAAATCTTATTCTTATTCTTTTTCTTCTTCCTCCACTTCTTTTTCTCATACTTTTTCTTCTTCCTCTTCTTTTTTTCTTTTTTTCCTTATCTACTTCTTCTTAAAGGTACACCCCATTATGGGGGAAAGATAAATTGGGTAAAATTTTGAGCAAAAAATTATGCTTACATTTTAAATTTTTTTTGGTATTATACTCTTGGCTTAGGGAATAGAAAGGAAGAGAAATCAAAACTTTTAAGCACTGAAATCGTCACCAAATGACATCCTCAAAGCTTACTTGGTCGATCGTCCGGCCTAGCATACACAAAGCCCTCAACCACTTGCTCACATGCGGCTCATACATTAGGTCCACTCATGCATGCACCTTACATGCTCGTTCCACTCGCATACGCCTCAAATTGCCCACATGTCCACCCTCACTTGTGCAATTAGCCTTGCCTGTGCTCCACGAGGGCTTGCTCAAGCCTTGTGTCCCTGTCTGGCTTTCTTTTGATACTTCCTATCCACAAGAGCATTATCACTGTACTTCCATCAAATTCATAGGGATGAAGTGTCATGATCATAGGTGTCTTCAATAATGGGATGGGGATGAGGAATTTCAAGAAGAGAAGGATCAATTTTGTTGATATTGTATGCAGATGGTATAGAGACTATTTTTGTAGGGCTAGCAAGGGTAGACACAATTGGCCCAAAATTGAATGAATGTCATTGGTTCAATATTTTGATTGCAAATTTAAATTGATTATGGAGCAACAAACATTATTGGAGGAGCAAGTATCTGAACCTCTGAATGTGCCTCTTGTGCAAGAATGTTATATTTTCTTTTACAAGATGAGCTTTGAAATATCTAAGAGTAATTAAGCCTAATGATTTTGCAAAATAAGCCATAGGGGTAATGACTTCAAATTCGTGCTTCTACCAATATCCACTAAACATGGAGTTTATTCACATCTACTTTTCTAAATGGAGAAGTAACATCCATTTCTACCATAACTATAGTCAAATAAGGCCTAGAAAGATGAGTAATAGCAATAACCACTTACAAAGATTTAGCAATTATAGATCTCAAGAAGTATAACGTGGATTGGTTTCAATAATGTAAATGAAGTCGAGGAAAAGCCACCCATATAGTGGTGATAGGTGATTCCTTAGATTAGCAAAAATAGGGAAACCACTTTAGCATATACAGCAGACATAAAGAAAAGGGTATGGTATAATATGCATCTAATGATAGTTTTATAATGGTACAATGAGGATCAATTAAACCAACTATATATTCACCACTTGTGTAAATCTTACATGAATTTGTGAATAACATCCAATTTGCGGTTGCTTAAAGAAAATTTACCTACAATAGAAAACGAAAGTGGTTTAGCAAGCTCAAAGATTTCATATTTAGAGAAAATGAGAAAAGATTTGCCAATTGTAGATACTTGCTTATGTTAGGGTGGAATTGAATATTAATGAAAATATAAATGGAAGTGGATGGACGACAAGAAATGTAATCTCAAATCTTGTTGCCCACCAATAGCATTACAAAGGAACGAGAACACTACAGGAAAACACAGTATTACCGACAGAAAATATCTGCCGGTAACGCGTAAAATCCGACGGAAGGCCTTGGTTTCCGGCGCATTTCCGTCGGATTTTGGTACGCCGGTTTGGCGCGCGTCGGAAAATATCTTCTGACGTTTATAAGACGATGGAAACCTTTCCGGTGCACTCTCCGACGTATTACCGGCGCAAAATATGTTGGCCAAAACGTCGTTTCCTAAACGATTATTCCGGCGATATATACGTCGAAATTTTACGACGTATATATCCGACGGCAAATACCGGCGGATAAAACGTCGTAGATTCGTCGTAACTAAAGCTACGGTTTGTTTCCGGCACTATTGATACGCCGGAAAACGCCGGCGGATAAGACGCCGTAAGGTGAGCCGTAAATAAAGCTACGACTTGCTTCCAACGCATTTACCGCCGCCCTTTTCTGGCGGAAAAAAAACGCCGGCATGATTGCACCGATTCGTTGTATCGTCGGTTCCGTCGCATTTCCGACGCCAAATCCGCCAGAAACCTGTATCAATAACAAAAAAAATTTGCCTTCCCAGCCAACAATCGGATTTTCACACCTGTAAACATATATAAATACATACAATAACAGTTCCACAACACAGATATACACATCACAGATGTCAAGAACTTCAACATATACTCAAAAACATAAATATCCATCAAAACAAAATGTTCAATAGCATCAACCAACTAAAAACATCACAGATTGTTCAATAACACAGATTCAAAGAAATAAACAAGTTCATATGACTGATCGGGAGGGGTAATTAACTATAGGGGCTTGCGCCTATAGGAAACCAGAACTCAGATCATAAAGTCCTCGCAAAATGAGGGCGAAATCTCTGGGTAGTGTCTTATCTACAAACTCATCTGCCTTCCAAAATTTACCTCGGAACCTAGTTCGTTAAAACTCCCTCGCCGAATAAGAAAAATGAGAGTGGAGGCCGAGGCCGAATTTTCGGAGCCCACAGACGGTGATGTTTTAATTTATTTTTGTTATTTTTATGGATTATTTATTAGTTCATATATTTTTTATTTTTTTATTTTGAGGCTTAAGCCTTGCCTCACTAAGGCAAAACGACTCGATTCCCGATTTTGTCTTTTTAAACGTTTATAAAATGTGACTCGACAAAAGATTATGCCCTAGTTCTCCCATATCTGAAAGATCTATGGTACTATGATGTCTCTCAACATTAATTAACTAGTAGAGTCCAACACCAAGTAAAACACATAATAACGTCTTGGCATAGCTATAATGTAAAAAAATTAAGAATTCAAAGGGAATCAACCATGCTAGAGGATTAACCAAATTTGAGTCCTAGGACCATGATCATCTTTCTTCACAGGGGGAGGGGTTATATATAATTCCAATTTGTACAAGTAAAAGTAATAAAATGTAAAGGTTGATCAAGAATGTTTTGCAGTAATAGAATCGTTTGGAGAATGAAAGGTTGATTTGCGTATTTTTAATTAAATTGATTTTGTTTTATAGATTTGGATGTTAGACAAGAAAAATTCATTGAAATTAAAGCTTAGTGTAGCATAAATGTGAATCTTAAGTTGGATCTCTAGAAAATGTAGAGGTTGATCAAGTAAAATTGGTGGTTAAAATGTAGAGATTGATCAAGAATGTTTTGCAGTAATAGAATCGTTTGGAGAATGAAAGGTTGATTTGTGTATTTTTAATTAAACTGATTTTGCTTTATAGATTTGGATGTTAGTCAAAAAAAAGTCACTGAAAGTAAAGCTTAGTATAGTATAAATGTGAATCTTAAGTTGGATCTCTAGAAGCTGTAGTGTTGATCAAGTAAAATTGGTGGTTAAAATGTAGGGGCTGATCAATAATGTTTTGCAGTAATATAGATTCATTTGGAGAATGAAAGGTTGATTTGTGTATTTTTAATTAAATTGATTTTGGTTTATAGATTTGGATGTTAGGCAAAAAAAAGTCTCTGAAAGTAAAGCTGTGTAGCATAAATGTGAATCTTAAGTTGGATCTCTAGAAACCTTGGAATGATAGAGTAATAAAATACTATATTAAAGAGAAGGTGGGATCACCACCTATTAATAATAGGGTGATGAAAAATAGACTCAGATTCTTTAGGCATATATAATGGTGGTGGCAAGATAGAATAATGGGATGGGATTAAGAAAGAATATTTATTAGTTTAAAATTATAGTAAACTCTAGCAGCCGATTAGACCTAATAATTGACATTTTGTCTTCCTGTTAAATTCCATTCATTGAATATTTTTTGAGATGTATACCGATCATTGGTATGTGAAATCAAAATTTTGAGGCTGCAGTCGTTGGTGGAAAGAGCTTCAAAATGAGGAGCGACGTTTGTCTTTACTGAGCGAGTGAGCGTTCAATGTTGCGAACAATAAAAAAAGTTGAAAATAAGGAGGTTCTGTTGTGTAATCACATTGTGTACTTTATTGTAATATTGGCCTATTCCTTGGAAAGTTGCAAACTTACAATGTTCAAATATGTATGAAATACGTTCCTTGGGGAAAGTCACCGTAAAGTTGATTATATGAAGGTAGGATATGGATAGAACTTAATCGCTAAAGTATTGGCTTGGAGATATAGACATCTTTCTATATTTAATGAGTGAAGCACTCATAGATTAAATCCCAGCAATCAGTACTCATAAAGTTTCTTCTTTTAATGTATTTCTAGTTTCAGAAAAAGATATGATGAGAACAATCTAACCAATACAAAACCTCAAGGAAAGGTTCAGATCTTTATTTCTAACTGTGCAATTCGCTGGAAAAGCTTGAGAATATTGTAGTCAGCAAGCCTAAGTTATGTGCCGTCTTTATCAACTTTGGCAGGAGAATGCAGTTTGTAAATGTTACTATCATGTCTAATAATTGGATAACTAAATGGTTAATTGATGAAAATGAAAAGCAGTTCATAAGAGATATTGTTTGTTTTTTATACATGTTATATTTTTCATTATTTTATCTTCTGCTTATTGATGAAAATGAAAAGGAGTTAGTAAGTTCACTAAAATTGTATTTTGGTCCGACTCTCATAGCATACTTGTTAAAAACCTAATGTTTACACATGATATGCTTTTCATGATTTTTCTCTCACTGGAATGAAGAGAGGGGAATCAATCTGTGATAGGCTGCAAGATGTAGCTTCAAATAAATTTTGTTTCCAACAGAAATTATTTAAATTTTAGTCAATGCATTTGCATCTATGCTCTCTTATTTTTCAAAACTAATTAGACTTCGAAATCCTTCCAGTTATTACTTCCAAATACGGGGGCTAAAAAGAAGCAGAAGAAAGGAAGAACGCCTCCAGTTTTTGTTGCTGAACCAATGAGAGCGTCAAACTCCTTTGTTGGAACTGAAGAGTACATTGCACCAGTATGTCTTTTCCTTCAGCTTCAACTGCAGATTAACTTTGAGGCAACAATTTATTATGTTCATACCTGCCCTGATCCAAACCACGGTATAGGCTAGCACTAGTATCAAAGCAGACTAGATTATACAAAAACTTCAGACCAGATTATTGGATAGATGTTTCCTCATTAAGTGGACGTTCATCTATAATTCTTCAGATTTCTAGGATGGCAAGTAAGAACCGTTTTTCAACCTTGGATAATGGTTTGAAAGTTTCAAAGATCTATTTGTCTAGCCTTAATTCTTGAAATAATAAAGGTGATAAGAATTAAGCTTAGATTTCTAGTGGATCATGATTGATGGTGTTGACCTATAAAATAAATCCCCGCCCATTGTTTAGCGTACGTCTACCTCCTACCTGCACTTCTCCTCTCCTCTCCAAGCTAAGCACACGTCCCCTTACCGGCACATGAACCCCATTTCTTTCAATATCTCGTCTCTTGCACTTGAACCCTCCTTCACTCTCTCTCTCGATCTATTTGTCCCACTCACTCTATCACTCTCTCCACCATTTCTCTCGCTCTGGTATCGTCCAATTTGAGCATCGCTCCATTGCTGATCTAGTCACCACCGCCACTTGCACCAACCCAATCACCACTGACCTCTTCCCCTCTCACTCTATCCTTCTTCCTCTTATTTCCTATTCTTCTCTCTCACTCTCCCTCTTTTCCTCCATCCCTTTCATCCCCTCTTCTTCTCTTTCTATCCTCTCGTTCCCTCTTCTATCTCTCTCCCTTTCTTTCTCTCTCGAACTCTCTCTTTCCATTTCTATCTATTTCTCTCTTACTCTCTCTCTCTCCGCTTTCTTTCTCTAGAATGAAAAATTGAAAAGAAAAAAATGAAAAGAGCAAAAAATGGAAAAGAAATTGTGCAATCAAGACCTCATCATCTTGCCGCACACTCATCATCTCGTCATCGCTTCATGAGCGCAGGAATAAAATGTTTAACACTTAGAATTTTCAAAATCTCAATTTTGACACGTTTTGTGCGAGGGGAGGAATCTATTCACGTTTTCCTTAGCACAACAGGGAAAACTTATAAGTGATGCTTGCAACATAGAAGCCATATGAAATATCAAATGCCTAAAAAAAATACTCATCATATCAAATGAACTACAACGACTAGAATTGAATGCAAACACTGGATTGAAACTAAACTTGCAGGAAACTTGTAACCTATGATGCACCGACACGGACACGACGACACGGACATGACACGACACGGACACGTGACACGACAATTTTTAAAAATATAGGACACGGGTGCGGCGTGGACACGACATAATATTTTTTTAATATAATATATAATAATTTTTAAAAATATAGGACACAGACACGGCGTGGACAGATGGCTCTTTTGAACCTTCACCTAATCCACCCCCGCCAGTAGTAGAGCTCATTTTGCTAACAAACCAATCATACATATGAATACATCAAATTAAATTGATATGAAGTGAAATCAAAATATCCAATAATAAGACAACATGAATACAACAATATACCAGTCTGGCGGGGGTCCAAGGGGGCGCTACCCCCTGGCGGGGTTCGACCTGCCCGGTCAGGTCGTGGGGTCAAGGGGCAGTACCGAGCATATTTTGAAGAGTAATTTTGAAGTTCTGCTTGTTTTTAAAATTCGTAAGTTGTTTGTATGGGAAGATACCGAGTGGTACCGAGCATGTACCTAGCAGTACCGAGCATATACCTAGCAATACCGAGCATGTACCTAGCGGTACTAAGCGGTACCGAGCATGTACCTAGCAGTACCGAGCATGTACCAAGCGGTACCGAGCATGTACTGAGCGGTACCGAGCATGTACTGAACGGTACCGAGCATGTACTGAGCGGTACCAAGCATGTACTGAGCAATACCGAGCATGTATTGAGCAATACCGAGCATGTACCTAGCGATACCTTATTTAATAACCGGACAAGCGTGTTCGATTTTAATTTTAATTTTTTTAATTGCGACACTCCAATGTCGTGTCGGACACGTGTCCATGCCGTGTCGGACGCGTGTTTTTGTCCGACACTGCATACCCTCTCTAAGTGTCGTGTCGGTGTATCATAGCTTGTAACGCGCTTGAAAGCTTGTCAACAAATGGTGGATCTCTATAGCAGGCAAATCAAATTATGCTTTTGTTAGGAGTATTGAACCAAAAGGGGTGTAAAGTTCGCCTTTATATCCTAGTGAGCAAGTTCATTTTCAACCCAAAAGTGTAAGCTTATGAGTGAGGGTGAAGCAATTTCTATTTGAACACATATGTCTACTATTCAATAATAGTTGTCAATGGTGCAAAATAGCACGCGCCATGGCGCACGGCGCGACGCACCTACAGCGACATGTTCATGGCGAGGCGCATGTGTTTAAAATAGCGTGGGCTATTTGCGCCACATGTGAGCGATGGCGCATGGTGCACGACGTAAAATAGTGCGGCAAATTAGTTTTAAATTTCATTATACCTATGAATATTTTTTACAAGAATTTACAACTTAACATGTATGATTCTTATTGATTGCTACTTGATGTGTTTCACTAGCAACCATGGTTTAGAGGCGTCCACCTCTTAAAATTAAAAAAATGCTCGGTACCGCTTGGTACATGCTCGGTACCGCTAGGTACATGCTCGGTACTGCTCGGTACCGCTAGGTTTCTTTCCTTACAAACAACTTATGAACTTTAAAAATAAGCAGAACTTCAAAATTACTCTTACAAATAAAATTTGTTCTGGGGGCGCTGCCCCCGGAAACCCCCACAAGAGCGCTGCACCCCCTTGGACCCCCGGCAGTCCGACATATTGTTGTATTCATCATCTTTAGTAATAGTTGTTAGTGTTAGTCGGCTTCTTCATGAGTGCATGCTTTGTATAAGTTTTCTTCATGAGTGCATGTTTTGATTGGGAGCAACGTTTTAAAAGGCGAAATCGGGAATCGAGGCGTTTTGGCTAAGCGAGGCGAGGCGTAAGCCTCGGCACCGAGCATATACCGCTCGGTACTGAGTGGTACTGGGTCGGAATTGAGCGGTACTGGCTTTCCTGTCGGATCATAAGTTACGACATTTTGATAAGAAGAAACAACGGGAGCTCGTTGGCTTTGAAGGTAACTTTCTCCCTTTCGAGGCGCTGCCTCGATGCGCCTCGGCGCCTCAGGTATTGAGGCGTACGCCTCTGTGGAAAAAGGCGTAAGCCTCGCCCGGACGTTCGAGGCTTAAGCCTCAATTCGCCCGACCTCCGCCTCGATTTGAGGCGCGCCTCGAGGCGTCCGCCTCAAACGCCTTTTTAATCGTGGGTCCGTCTCCCAATACATTGGACTCTATATGAGAGGAGGAAGGGGTTAGAACTTTAAATGTGAATTTGTGTCTCTTGGATAACTTGTCTTTCATTTTTAATGATATTTTATATTCTTGCTTATTATTTTATAATTCTTATATAGTGTGTGTCATGTTCAAAATGGCGCGCTCCGCATCATGCGCTATGCGCCATGGCTCTAAAGGGACCTTTGCGCCATAGTGCGCCATTCGCCGTTAACAGGTATGTTCAATGTAGGACTAACTTAATACTTTCATTTGCTTTAACAATTTCTCTCTTAAGTGAAGGGTCTTTCACATTATCTGCTACTCCTCAACTAGAAGTTCTTTGCAATCATCAAGTATTTGCTCAAAGAGCTCACTCAACCATATGGTGGTTTTGTGGCGCCATCAACTCTTGAATTTCCCTCAATCGTTTTGGAGGATTGTTAACCTCAATACTAGTGTCGAGGTCGAGTCGACCGTGCATGGTGAGTTTCGAAAGCAAAAGAAAGCAGTGTCTCGCTAAACTCACCCGACGTCTGTTGACCAAAAACTTAAATCCCCGAAAAGAGCTCCGTTCTTGAAATAGGCAGTGGCAGGGTGTTCAAGATAACTGAAATATCCATGATTGACACTCATGTTGTGGATTGACAGAAATCAAAATTTTGTGTGCGCCGATCAAGGTTGCATTGATGTGCGTGAATGACGATGACATGGTGACCAAGTTGAGGCATGATTAATTTAAAATATATATATATATATATATAAATTTCATATTTAAAATTAATCACAAATAGTAATTTAAAAAAAAGAGAAGAATTTAAAAAATTTCTAAATACCTAAATACCCTTAAATCCCACTTAAACTCTCTTTCTCACCCAATCGGCCCCCTCA
Source organism: Dendrobium catenatum (assembly GCF_001605985.2). Lineage (NCBI taxonomy): Eukaryota > Viridiplantae > Streptophyta > Magnoliopsida > Asparagales > Orchidaceae > Dendrobium > Dendrobium catenatum. The sequence goes on from NW_021556590.1 coordinate 577,005, forward strand.
CGCACACCAAACTCATGCACAAGCCTCTTTCCCTTACGACCCCCTCCCTCACGCGACCTGCCGAAGCTGACAGCCATTCTCTCAGTCACCACCCTCCTCTAAGTAACGTCCTCCTCCCATCATCTTCTTCTTCTTTCTTTCTCTCCTTCTTCTTCTTCTTTCTTTTTTTCTTTTTATTCCTTCATCTATTTCTTCTTTCCTCTTCATTCTTTCTCTTCTTTTCTTCTTCTCCTTCCCCATCTTCTTCTTCTTCTTCTTCATCCTTATCACCTTCTTCTTCTACCTCAAACCGTTATTATACCACTTCCCCCTACTTTTACACCCTATATACCAAAAAGTTCCATCATTCTCCATTTTCTCTCTCTAGGCCTAGAGAGAGAATTTTCTCACTAGAAATAGAGAAATTCATGAACTTTCTCTTTAAACAGTCATCTCTCCATCTCAAACACCTCCTCTCACCCTTGTTCCCTCTTTTCTATTTACTTAGAGAAAAAAATTCTTTGTATCTTTTTCTCTCTAGTATCATCTTCTTCATCACTATAACATTTCTACACCACTCCTACCAAAACCTAATCAAATCATCTCTTTTGCTCTCTAGAAAGAGTGGCTACATCCTCTTTTTCTCTCTCTAGCCCATCATTTAACAAATAAAAATATAAAATTAAATAAAATAAGAGATTATCATAAACAAAAATATTTTTGCATCATAGGTTTGCCGCCTTGCCTCATTTTCTTGCTGTCGCTGCACATCTAAGGCATAACACTGACATTAGTTTATTTTATGCTTTGCTATGTATGAAATAAATATTCGTGATCGCTTTTCTTAGTGGGAAAAAAATTTGCTATGCAATAAGTACCCGTGATCGCTTTTCTCAGTAGATGGGAAATTCATTTGCATGAAAATAAATATCCGTGAACACTCTTCTTTAAAGGCAGGGAATATTGCTATGCATGAAATAAGAATTGGTGATTGCTTTTCTTAGCAGTAGTGGAAATTGTTATGCATGAAAATAAGTACCTATGACCGATTTTCTTAGCATGTGGGAAAATTTGTATGTATGAAAATAAGTACTTGAGACCGTTTTTCTTAGCATGTGGGAAAATTTATTTGCATGAAAATAAGTATCCGTGACTGCTTTTCTTAGTAGACGGAAAAAATTTGTTTGCATGAAAATAAATTCCTGTGATCATATTTCTTGTAAGGCGAGAAAATGCTATGCTTTATAAATAGATATTTGAAGACTTGCGATAGTCTTTCATAGCAGGCAGAGAATTAAAATTTAGGTTGCAATGTCACCTGACATCTACCATGACTGCTTTTCTTGGCAGACGGGAAAGCCTAACACGCTCGATGTAGCCTCTATGTGGGGACTACGTGAAGGTGCTATCAAAATTTATACTAAAATAAATGACCTAGACAATTTAGAAAAATTGAAATCTAACCAAATTTATAAGTCAATAAAAAAAATGCACATCCTAGGTTCCAAACACTGAAGTAAGTAAAAATGAACAAAAATCAAAGCATAACTGAGTAGAGCTTATAGTAAATTGGTACGAGAAGTAATTGCTCATCAGAAAGCATTAAATAAAACCTTCTCTTTTAACTTTTTTTTTTATCCGTGCACACCCAAATCCCCCAACAATACTCTTCTTGAAAAAGAAAATGTGAAAAATGAACAGTTTATGAGATTTCTCTATTTCTAGAGGGAAAATTTTATCTCTCTAGGTCTAGAAAGAGAAAGTGGAGAATTATGGAGCTTTTTGGTGTAGAGGGTGTAGGAGTATAGGGGAAGCTTTTTTATGAAGGTGGTATGAGGATTTGAGGTATGAAGAAAGAGATTACAAAAAATTAGGGTTAGGTTTAGATGAAGAATATGATTAGGAGGACGTGGAAGCGAAGGGAGAAGAAGAAGAGGAATAGGAAGCGGAAGAGAAGAATGGAGAAAGGAATAAGAAGGAGAAGCAGAAGATGAGGGGAGGAGGAAGATGTTACCTGGAGGAGGGCAGTGGCGGCGAGAATGACTTGCGAGTCGCGTGAGGGAGAGAGAAACAAGAGGGAGAGGGGGGTTGTGAGGGAGAGCGGGTTTGTGCGTGAGTTTGGCATGAGTGAGTGGGCTAATTGGGTGAGAATGAGGGTTTAAGTGTGCTATAAGGGTATTTAGGTATTAATTTTTTTAATTATTATCTCTTTTTTTAATTTAAATTACTATTTCTAATTAAATTTAAATATAAAATTGACATGAAAAATTTTAATTAATCGTGCCTTGAATCGATTGCCACGTCGTTGTCGTTCACGCAAATCAATGCCACCTTAATTCGCGTGTGCAAAATTTTGATTTTTTCCGATCAATGATACCAACTAATATGGGCGTCAATCTTCATTGTTTCAGCTATCCCGAACACCCTGACACTATCTGATTCGCGAAAGTCACAAACTTCATGAATTTCTCAATCTCAATGAAATTATCGGCTCTAATACCAGTTGTTGGGAACATAAAATTAAAGGGGGATTAAAATTGGCTTTTATATGGTAGTGATCAAATACCTTTTCAACCCAAAGCCTATGCTTATGAGCAAGAACTAATCATTTGATATTTCAATACCAAGATATTTTCTACTATCCAGTGTAAGACTATCTCATTATCTTTATTGTCCTTCACATGTTTCATTGTATGAGTTTGTCCATTGAAATTAGCAAAGGAATAGGTTTAAATTCAATAGTTTGTGTACTAAGGAATGTCATGAATGGAAGTAGCACGTTCTAAATGGTAATAAAACAACAAAATCAAGCCTTTATTACACTACGTGGGATCAGCTACATGAATCATTTTTCTCCATTGTGGCCGGTTAAGAGTCAAATTCTCATTTAGATCTAATAAAGAAAGGCCATTTCTAATATTTTCTAACAAAATCTTTTTAGGTCTATCTTTACCTTTCTTAACATAGGTTAAATCTAATACATCTACTCTCCTAACCGGGTCATTGGAATGCCGGCGTTTTATTTGACCAAACCATCTAAGGCGACTCTCTCTAATCTTATCTGCCATTGGAGCTATTCCAACCTTTTCATGTATATGCTCATTTCTAACCTTGATTGCCTTTGCTTTATATACTCTTGCTACACAAATGATTCACCATTTGCCTAGGCTTTCAGGTAGAGAGAGAAGAGGAGTAATTTCAGGTAGGTGGATTGAGAAAAGTACAATTTTTTAGAAAGTTGATTGTGAAGTTGCTATATGAAATGTAACTTAGCTACTCAGGTTGTACAAAGTAGTTTTCCTTCACAAAAATTTTCAAAACCAGTGAGAAAGCAATAATAAAGTAGTAGCCAAATGAAATTGCGGTTGTTGTTTGAAATGTAAAGCAACAAAAAAGCTGTCCAAACATACCCTTAAATGGAGAAAACCCCTATGGGCAGCTGTAGTTAGAGGAATTTGGAGTGGAATTCTTACTGGATTCAACATCGAATTGATAGAAAAAGATTCTAATATGGGCTATGGTAATTTTAGAAAAAAGAAACCTAATCCTAATTCAAATTTAAAACTAGGATAATAGTAATTTTACTTTATTTAAGTAATCCCTCCAATGAAACCTTGAAAAGTGGATGCTACTCCATCTTATCACCATGGCTAGCCACCCCTTGAGGGATGAGTGTTGTTTTGACTTTCTCCCTCCTTGTCTTCTCATTTTCTCCTCGTTATATATTTTGGGTGGGCCTTCACAAAGTCAGGCCTTCGGTGTAGCGTTTGGAGGTCTTGGATTTTTCTTCATTTAGTGACTTCTTGTATATCCGAGCACACAAACTTGCCATGCATGAAAAACAAACTTGCCATTTTATGAAATATTTTTATGCTTGTACTTGAGCTTGTAGCTTCTGGGATCAATAATGAACATAAAAATTAGGAGAATGAGAAAATTTGCTGTTTTAACTATTTACTTTACTGTTATTTCTCCTTTGGTACGTTTTAGCAATCAAGATTTATTGCAACAATGCACTCTGCTTTTCAGAATCCATCATTCTCATGATTTATTTTATGAATCTTTTAGGTGTAGATGTGATGTGAAACAACATGCGATGAACAAGAACTGCTTGGAGATTTTAATATAAGATTGTTAAAGCTTTGCTAGTTATAGAATTAATGCCTATCCAAGTTAGGTTTTCAGAATTATCAAGTCGAAATTAAGTAAGGCATGCGGTTACAACTAGATTAACGGGATAATATCAAATTGACAACATAGAATTAAAGAGTAATGTTATGGAGAGAAACAATAATCGACAATTAACAAATAGAACTTTTTACCTTGGGTCTCTCACATGGTTTAAAATTGCGCAATATGAGGCTCGCCTTTGCTCAATTCCAGTAAAAAACGCATCGATGCTTACGCCTCGAGTTTTTTTTTATGAGGCTTACGCCTCAACCAAGTTGAGGCCCGCCTTGAGGCCCGCCTCGCCTCACCGGCATGAGGCTTATGCCCACACTATATATATTAAAATTTACATAAATCTTGAAATAAATGCCCGACAATGGACTCCATAGGAGAGGAGGAAGGGGAGAGAACAGTTCATCATAATGATGATTCAAATGAAGAACCCCTTAGTGATGACAATGCTGATGACTTATGAGTTTTTATGTGATATGTCATTGCTATTTATTTTTAGAAATTGGAATTATATGTTAATAAAAAGAATACTATGATTTGGGAAATATAGAATTTTGAGTTGAACTATATTTCATATTGTCTTATTATTGGGATATTTTGATTTCACTTCATATCTTATGTTTTTTTATGTTTTATGTTATTCACTCATTAGTATATAAAAAATTTATCATTTTATGTTTACGCAATCTTTTGATTTTGAGGCTTACGCCTCAAAACGCCTTAAGGCTTACGCCTTGTCTCACGAATGAAAAACGTCTCAATACCCGAATACGCAATTTTAAACATTGCTCCTAAGAAGGACAGATCTTGGTGAATGTGTATCGGTAGCCGTGCTATCAACAAAATCACTGTTAAATCTCATTTCCCTATTCCGAGATTGGACGATATGCTCGATATGATGACGGGTGCCACTTTATTTTTCAAGATCGATCTTAAGAGTGGATACCACCTGATCTAGATCCAACCCAGTGACGATTGGAAAACTGCCTTCAAAACCAAAGATAGTCTCTACAAGTGGTTAGTCATGCCTTTCGGGTTGAGTAACGCCCCGAGTACTTTCATGAAGATCATGACATAAGTGTTGCACCCTTTTATGGGAAAGTTTGTCGTCGTCAACTTTGACGACATTCTCTTTTATAGTCAGTCGGTAAATCAGCATTTGGACCACTTAAGGCAAGTATGTGAGGTCTTAAGGAAGGAATAACTTTTTGCCAATCATAAGAAATGTACCTTCCTGGTAGATCGTGTCAACTTATTGAGATTTATTGTGTCAACGAGGGGAAGGGAGGAGGGGAATTTCAAGGGATTTGATTTGCTAAAAATCCACTCACCTCAATTCTCTTCAATCCGGATCTCCACGAAAATAACTTGACGAAAATTTAGAACTATTGAAGATAAAATAGTTTGGCGAAAAATCTAGAACTCACAAAGAGATCTATCTTCTCCGACAAACTCACTAAGAGATCGAGGAGGGTGAAGAACTCACCAAGAGATCTTCTTGAACTCACAAAGAGAACACATAGTAGAAAATTTTCATTCAATCAAAAACTAACTATTATATAAGAAAAGGGCCATATAAATAGGCCTCAAAATGACAAAGAAAACAAATACTAAAATGTCCCTTGGGCTACAATAGCAATTAACTACCCATAAGGGCAAAAATGGAAAAACATAAAAATCAAATAAACTACTACATAAAATGACTCAAAATAAAACTCATGATCGTGGCCGTCGATCTCCGGCGTCTCATGAAGGTACATGTGTCGAAATCTCTGACGATGTCCTCATCAAGATGTATCTTTAGTTATTTACTTTTCAATGCGTTGACTCATGTATGGAGAATTACCATGAACTCTGTTGAGATGTTGATTTTATCATTCAGAAAGCAATAAATATAAAAAAAAAGTACCCAGGCGTGTAGAGCCATGCTTATTTTTACAAGTCTATAAGGATCGTAATGCTCATTTACAACCTTTGATCAATTTTTAATTATAAAAAACATTTGCAAGATGACTTTGGCCGGTTTTTGTACCTTCTGATTATATGCGGGTGAAACACCATCAATGACATTTTAATGCAGGAGATTATAACGGGGGCTGGCCATACAAGTGCAGTTGATTGGTGGGCACTTGGTAAGTAAAATAATTTCTGCCAATATACAGTTGCGTGATGCCATGAGCTGTCTGTGTAAATTACTTATGGCAGTCGATAAAGATTGAGTTATATTAACTGTCCATACTGCAAATCAATATCTATTATAGGTATTCTTCTCTTTGAAATGCTCTATGGATATACGCCATTTAGGGGAAAAACTAGACAAAAGACATTTGCCAACATTCTTCAGAAGGATCTTAAATTTCCCAAAAGTATTTCGGTGAGTTTCTTTGTCTGACCAAGTATTTTTATTATATAGACAACAACAACCCAAATGTGCTATTTTTTTATGGATTCTTTGTCTGAAGGATTGCAACACATCTATACTGCAGGTAGGCCTTCACGCAAGGCAGCTAATGTATCGTCTGTTGCATAGAGACCCCCAAAACAGATTAGGTTCACATGAAGGAGCTAATGAAATTAAGCGGCACCCTTTTTTCAATGGAATTGATTGGGCTCTCATTCGATGCATGGTGAGGCAATTTAAATGTGCAATTCACCGCATTTTTGCTTATTTAAATTTCTTAGAACCTAACAATTCTCAACTTTATTCTTAATTCTTCCATTAACATATTGTGGAGTTTGTGCTACGCAGAGATGTCCAAACCTCGAAGCACCTGTATTTGACTCTGAAATGGAAAATGAATCTAAAGCAGTAGATGCTGAGCACCAAAATATCCATATAAGCGTCTTCTAAAGGTTTGATATGTTCCGCAATGTTATGTATCAATTTTGAGCTTCTTTTTCCTGCTTCGAAATTTCTCCTTCATTCAAAGAAATTTTTCCAGATTTACTTGCCAAAGCGAGTGCTTCTATGATGAAAATGACATCGAGGACATATCAAGTAACGCATTTCTTTCTTTCTTTTTATTTTTATTTTTTTTCAAATCTGGCTATGAAATTCCTTCTCAAGTTATTACATTAGATAATGTGGAAGCTGATCAGTTTCAAATTCATTTTCAAGTTTCGCATGTATTCGGGGAAGTGAGTTGCGTTGCAATAACAGTTCAGTAAATGTTTTATTGTAATAAAATGTGCACTGAATGCTAGTGTTTTGAAAGCCATTGAATCTGTCTGGTGAAGCGGGCGGCCCAGCCCGGCCTCTTCTTGTAATCCGTCGCCAGACAGATGAACTGCAAACTGCTTCGTTAGGCCTGGATTTGGCCTAATCTAAATAATTTCATAAATGTTTGTTATATGTTACAAATGATGCGCTTATCATGATTGGGGAAGGTGTTAATGCAGTGTAGTCGGGGTTAATGCAGTATAGTAGGTGTAATAGATTTTGTGGAGCAAGTTGGAAAAATTGTGGCGAAAGAGTTATCTTCAAGATATAGCGAAGGTGTTTAGAAGAATGTAGTTAGATGATTATGATTGAAGAACTATAGTTGGGCGTCAATGGTTGGAGGATCATAGTTTGACGATAGCGGTTGGGGGCATTGTAATCGAGCAAATGTGATTAGAGAATTATAGTTGGACGATGTTAGCGTTGAATGTTGGGTAATGCCTTAGAGTTCCTTTGATCTACAAGGTCTGTAGTCTTGAGTCTAGCCCTCTCATGCTAAGAATGAATGTTTATTTATAGTATTTTGGGTGGCATTTTAATAAATTTAGTTAAAATAATATAACATCCTATTGAGTTTATAAAATTTTTACGTAGCATTTAAGTGTCTTAAGGTGCCTAGAATTAAATGATTTTGGGCTCGGTAGATTCATCTTATCAATCCATTTTATTTAATTATATGCACGCAAGATTTAGAGATCAGTTTATAATTCAAATAACATTCCAAAATTTTTAGGGGCTTGTTTGGATTTGAATCAAACCATATTTAATGTCATTAGACTCGTCTTATTGAGACATTTAATTTGACTATAATTTTATTAAAATTGGAGCTTATATATTTTTGAATTTAATTTTAAAAATATCTAACACTGCTTTTAAATCCAAGCCAATCAAATAATTTTTTTTTGAAGATGCATCAATTATATTGTAATATATTCATGACATGTAGTATAATATTTATATTTATGTGTGACATTATTTAAATTTTAATTTCAACTGAGCTTGAAATTGCTTCAAAGCCAAACTGGATTCAATAGATTTTGAATTGAGATGCAAAAATTAAAAACTGGAATAAAATGAAGTATTGTAAGTTGAGCCATATTTGATTCTATCTTATCTCTTACCCCCTTAAAACAAAAGTTATTTTAACTGATATCTTTCAATTAAATTTATTATGTACACAAAATGTTTATCAACGTCTGAAATGTTTATATGCCAAAAAAAAAAAAAAAAACTTATGGTTCTGCAATCAGCATAGAACACGTTCAAAACCCATGCAACTCTTTAGCTTTTGTGCGATTTCCTTCGTATCTAGTAATATTGAACACCATGAAAGCTAACCCTGAGAAATAGGGAAAATTATTAGGTCTGGTCGCCGGACCTATTTCTAGGTCTGAAAATAGGTCTAAACATCCACTAAAAAATTGTCACATAAAATGTACATATGTCCGCGAAATTTTAAGTCAAGCGTAGGTAAAGAGCAAGAAAAGTGCATGTAAAATGCAGTCAAAAATTGTAGTCGAAACGCAAATAAAGAGTAGGCAAAGTACAGTCAAAATGTAATTCACATGGCAAGTTTTTATCTTGACCAGACCTAATAATTTTTCGAGAAATAGTGCTTCAGATGGACAAAGGAATTGCCACCAGATAAATTCCATTAGAAAAATCGCATGGAAATCCATAGTTCTCAATCATTATGAAAAAAAAAAAAAGAATGGGTGAAAGGCAATTTAAAACGGCTGAAAATTAACACTAGCTTGCTACAATGCCTTATTAAAGAAAAACCATTGATCGTAGAAACTTACAGAGAATTTCAGATCAACAAGACTGGAGATTGAAGGCCACTACTTGGAGAGTAAGAACAGTTCACATTGTCAGAGGCCATTTACTTCAATCAATACAAGTTGATAAATATTTTAAGAGTTCTTATTGAGGTTCTAGAATAGAATTCCAAGTAAAATTTATGTTTTAACACCAATATTTCCAAAATAAAAAATAAATAAATAAAAGAAATGCTTTAGCCAGACATAGAAACCAAGCAAATGCAGGTCATTCCTGCATCTGAGTCTGCTGCGTACTTAACGATGAAATAATTTAGGCTTCGATTGGGGCAGCTTTCTTACTGATTCCTAAAGCAGCTTTTTAGTTTAATAATTAAAAAATTTATACTAAAAAACTACTTTATGAAGCAGTAAGAAAGCCGTTTCAAACGAAGCCTTAGTCTCAAATAGCTGAGCACATTCAATGGCCACCCAGACAGTCTGACGGCCTTGGTATAGGCTGCCATCCAGCACAACGCTGAAGAGCAGCTTTCAGAGCAGCAGAAGCGGGTTCCACGGTACAAGTCTGGTAGTGTTCGTGAGCCTGAAATAAACATACATCGCCACAATCTTCCAGCAAACAAGGTTGAGCGCCATTCAGAAACAAATCTCCTTCAGATTTAATCCATCCTGAGGCACCCTCTTCCTTATCAGCTGCCTGCAAATATCAAACATAGGCTGGGCATAAGCTAGGACACGCGGGACTCTAAATAAATTCTAAATTTTTTACACTACCCGGACCCGACCTGGAAAAATCCGGGTTCAGTTTGACCCGATTAGCAAACGGGCCAAGTTCGGATTTGGATTTTTTGAATTTAGATGACAAAATCTTTTATGAATTAGAAGTATATTAGCCTTAGTAACATTTTTTTATTAAATAGTGATTAAATTTTAATAGTACGTGATTAGAATGTTGCAGAAAATGAAGAAAACTGAAATAACAATGATATGTAATCACATTTTTTTAATCTTGATAATATGCTCAATCAATTGATTAAAGCATAAAATTATAAACTCTGGTTCAAAAAATAAAATAAAGATTGCATATCATGGTAAGTAGTGACACGGAGTATATATAGAGAAGATGATATAGATAAGTTTAAATTTATTGAACAAATATTGGATGATTTGTAGTGGGATAAAGTAGATTACATTATTGTTTTTACAAAACCAATATATAACATGTTAAGAGAGGTTGATACTAACAAGCCTCATCTACACCTTATCTATAACATTTGGGATTCTATGATTGAAAAATTGAAAGGCATCATATATCAATATGAAAAAAAAAGAGTGATAATGAGCACTCCACATTTTATAAAGTGGCATATGACATTTTTGTACAAAGATGGAATAAGACCATTATTGTTCTTTCATCCCAAGTTAACTTTCAACTTTTTCAATATATTCGCCAATCAATTGAATAATTATGAATCTTACTTATTAGATGAATTCTTTTATTAGATACTATAACCACAATTGGCTAAGTGAAGCTCCAAATTAGGTTGCCCACATAAACATGTAGAAATATCAAAATGAAAGCAAGAAATAGATACTTGAAAAACATTTTTCCAAAAATTGAAGAGGGATTAATGATTAATTTGAAATTTGTAAATTTTTGAATTTAGTAGTGCTCTTGCAAATTATGACTATAACTACTAGAGACACTATAGATGAAGATGCTTAGTGGATGATATATAGTGTTTGTTCCCTTTGACGATGAAATTTGGCTTTTAAATTGTTAGCTTAATCATGTTCCTCTTTATGTTGAATAAGAAATTAGAGCATGTACTCTTTTATCATTTCCCTTAGGAATAAGATCACTCCTCTATGGAAAACAAGGGGGGCCGGTCTAGCTGGTGGGCGGAAGAGCCTTATGGGCACCAGCAGTGTGGGTAGCAGGCAAGAAGAGAGG
>NW_021556590.1:588188-592736 GCF_001605985.2 Dendrobium catenatum
GGTATTTTGTGTTTTGCAATAATTTTCTTTGGAGTTGTTCCTAATGGCGCCTAGGGTTTGTGGAGAGTCGATCTACCTTTCAATTAGTAGATTAACTTATATCTTGGTTTGTTTTGTCGATATCCATAAAATCAGCCCATAATCTTATTCTTTCTCACTAATTTTTGATGTGTTTTCTCTTCTTTATTGTTGTTTTTTGCTATGTTGAGATCAAATTCCTATCAAATTGGTATCATAGCACCTTTTTTTTTTTGGGGACTTGTGGTGGCTAAAAAGGTTGATGTGTTGGAGAACAGGCTTGATGGGGAAGTTGAAAATTTGAAATCTAAATTCAGAGAGCAAATTTAGATTTCTATGGAAGAGATGAAGAAAATGATGTTAGAGTTTCAATCAAAATGACATCATCGGAGGCAAGAGCACCGTTAACTGGACAAGTGGGGAAAACCCTAATACATGGATGATGAGAGAGGATCATGAGGTGAAGATTTTGGAGGAAGAATATGAGATGCCACCTTTGGAGCGACTTCCAAAGAAGGAAAGGGGTGAAGGGTATGACCGGTAAAAAAATTGAGATGGTGAAGATCAGAGAGCCGATTTGGGAGAGGGAAACATGGAGGGATCATAACACCCACTATATTGGAGGATGAAGCAATTAGGGCAATGAAAATCTTAGGGTGAGAAAGTTGAAGATGCCAGATTTTTAGAAACAATATGCTTACGGGTGGATTTATAGGGTGGATCAATATTTTATTGTGAATGGGTTGACAAAAGATGAAAAACTCACTACAACTGCTCTAGGTCTGGAGGGGAAGACTCTATCCAGATACCAATGGAGAGACTTGCGAGATCTGATCCGATCATGGAGGGAGTTCTAAGATTGTCTACAGAATATTTTCAAACCAATCAGAAAGCAGACTTCTATGAACAGTTCTTTACTCTGGTGTAGGAGGGGACAGTGAAAGAGTAGCGGAAGAAGTTAGAACACTTCTTAAGCCGACTGGGAAGGTTGTCAGAGATTGTGCTAAATGAGAACTTTCTGAAGGGGCTCAAGCCTGATATTCGAGCAGTTGTTCGAATATTAAAACCACGCGGCTTAGGGGAGGCTATGGAATTAGCCCAGCTGGTGGAGGATAAGAACTCCTTGGAGAGTAGTTGTAGCACAGTTTGGGATTCTCTTACTACATGACCACTACATTTCTAGCACCAAAGGTGCAGACGGTGCATATTCAAAAGGAAGCCATGAGGGATAAAGGCCATGAGGGATAAAGGTCAGGAGTATGACAAGGGGGGAACATCAAGAGATTGACTGAGCTAGAAATTTAGGAGAAGCAGGAAAAGGGTTTATGCTTTAGTTGTGATGAGAAGTTTGCTCCAGGCCATCGTTGTATGGACCGTTTGTTATAGGTCCTAATAGTCTGCAATGAGGAGAAAGATGTTGTAGAGGAGGAAGTAGATGATGAAGATAATCACCAGCACTTAGATGTTGTAATCATTTAACTCAGTGGTCAGGTTCACACCGAACCACACCATGAAGGTTAAGGGGAAAATCGGGCATCAAAAGGTGGTAGTATTGATGGATAGTGGAGCTACCCATAATTTCATTTCCAACAGGATGGTGGATCAGTTGAGGCTGAAATTAGTGGACATTGGGGGCTTCGGGGTTATGTTGGGAACATGAATAATAAAGAGTAGAAGAATTTCCAGAGTGATCCTAATCCTTCCCGAGGTTCAGGTATTGAAAGACTTTTCGCCATTGGATTTGGGGAGCATATATATGATACCAAGAATGAAGTGACAACATAAGTTGGAGAAGATTAAGATTAATTAGAAGGCTCTAACGATGGAGTTCAAGGTTAAGGGGAGGAGCATGGTTATTATAGGGGATCCTAACTTATCCAAAACTATGGTTTCACTCAAAACCAGGGTGAGAGAAGTCCAGGGAGGAGTGCGATTTTTGGTGGAGCTGTAGAGTTTGGAAGGAGAAGAGCATGGGGAGAAGATATAAGCACCATACATGATTCAACCACTCCTAAAACAGTATTGAAAGGTGTTCCAGCCAGTTCAGAGGTTGCCTCCTTCGTGGAAACACGAACATGTTATCGTCTTGATGGAATCTCACCTATCAGTGTTTGTCTGTTCCGTTATCCCCAAATCTAGATGGATGAGATAAAGAGATTGATTAGGAGGATGATGGAGGCAGGGATCATTCGACCTAGTGTCAATCCATTTTCCACTTCAGTACTATTAGTGAAAAGAAATATGGCAGTTGGAGGTTTTGTGTGGACTACCGGGCGTTGAACAAGAAGACCGTGCCATAAAAGTTTCCTATTTTAGTGATTAATGAGTTATTGGATTAGTTTTATGGAGCGGTGCTTTTCTCGAAGATTGATTTGAAGTCAGGGTACCATCAGATCCATATAAGGCCCGAGGATGTTCCTAAGATGGCATTTAGGACTCATAAACTAAGAGTTTTTAGTGATGCCTTTTGGCCTCACTAATGCTTCAGCTACTTTCTAGTCTCAAGTGAACAGTGTATTATGTCCATATTTGCGGAGGTCTATGTCAATCTTGTTTGATAATATTTTAATTTATAGCCCTCTTCACTGTGATGTTAATCTCAGCCTCTAACATAACCTTCGACTCCTTCATAGCCTAAGCTGACTAAGCTCTCACACCTCCACTCCAGACACCATATAGTCGATCATACCTCAAATCCGTTCCACGCCAGACCCGCGATCGAGCTCTGTTCGACCTGTATACTCAGCTCTTAAGGTATATATAAATTTAGTTATTAATTAGTTTATATATATATATATATATATATAAAGAGAATAAAAAAGGAGAAGAGGAAATTCAAAAATTAAAATTGGAAAAAAAAGAGAGGGATTTTGTCATCATCACTGTCATCGTGCAGGTCTAATTTTTAAACTCAAAATCCTATTTTCAGCGCTCGCGACGCGCTGGCAGACCACCCTACGCTCTCTCATAGCATGGTGGGAGGGAACTTGGTGTGATGTTTGCGGCAAAGCAAGTAAGCCTCTAAGCACTCACATACCGTGAAGGTGACAATTTCTAAGTACTCGTAGATGCCTTAGTGCCTACGGGTAAAGAATTGTGTATTCCCAAACAAGTACCTCGAAGACCCCTAAGCGCTGTCGTAGCGTGGCGGAGATTGAAGAAATAAGGTTACAGTGTCGCCCTATACCTCCTAATTCCTAAATAAGAGAGACGTTGGGAGGTTACTGAAATTTTCAATGAACCCTTAAGGTATAAATATATATTTAGTTAATAATTAGTTTATTACTATCAATATTATTATAAGTACACACACACACACACACATATATATATATATATATATATATGTGTGTGTGTGTGTGTGTACTTATAATAATATTGATAGTAATAAACTAATTATTAACTAAATATATATTTATACCTTAAGGTGCACTTAAAGCGGATGGTGGGGGAATGGATGATAAACCCGATCAAGATCCCATGGTTCTGTCGTCCCGGGCCATCGTGATCTCTGGTCTACTTAGTCAGAGGAGGTAGTCGGACCCAACCTGACAGAAGGATCCTTGTCGGCAGCCATGGGTTGCTTCGTCCAAAGGGACCTTGTAGACCTTGGTTGAATGTTTGTCTAAGGGGACAAATTTGAATCCACCTTAGCTAACAAAGGGCTTTGTGCCCTATCGATCATATCCTATTGATTCATATCTCAAGGATTTGATGCCAATAAGGAACGTATTGACTCTGGCCATAACCGGTATTTCGTGGTGCCATTTGGCGACAAAACCACTCAGTTCAGAGGGCCCTGGGTCGTTGTAACCGTTTATCCTGCGGTGCCATTTGGCGGCAAACTGCCGGTTAGATGACACGTACCACGTCCTTACTGGCAGGAGAATGTTTTGAGAATAGATCCTAGTGATATTTTCGACAGACATTTGGCTCTTTCTGAGCTGAAGTTATATTTGAATTTGTCCACCTCGGCAAACTGTTGTGGAGGGTGGATGGATTTTGCTTTAAGATATTAATGATTTGATTTCAAATTTTAAATATCTTGACTTTTAGGATTTAAGGAATTTTGGATTTTGAGTGGAGCTTGGATGGCATTTAAAAATATTTGTGAACCACTCCGGTTGAGATAAACAATCAACACGGCCATCATCGGGGAGACATTGAGGTCACTTGAAAAAATATTTGGATTTTGTAGAGGTTTGAGGGCATTTGAATGGACTTTTGGGAGATTTGAAAATGCCTGAAATTAACCCCTCCGATTGAGATCTTCAATCAACGCGGCCATCATCGGGGTGTTTGGGGGCATTTCCATTTTCTGAATTAAACCTTGTCGACTCTGTCTAGCTGTCAACAGAGGATCGAGTTTCGTAGGCTTTATGCCTTTGTTAGTGAATTCATATTGTTGTAGACCTTGAAGGCCTAATATGAATGTATTAAAGCAAATATACCGGTCGTCACAACCTTATATTTGATTAATGGTTCGAACCCTGTCGACTCCTATTGATTCGTATAGAAGGATCGGGTTCT
>NW_021556590.1:592982-594548 GCF_001605985.2 Dendrobium catenatum
ATGTACCTATGTGTATACAAACTATAGTGCAGGTGCAGGGGTACTTTAAAACATTTTGTAAACGCCTTCTGCACGCTTGCATGGATATTGTGAGTCCGGTGGCATGGCGTTGTAGGTTGTAGACGCCTTCTGTCTGCTTGTATCAGTGTTGCAGATCCGGTGGCGTAGCGTTGTAGGTTGTAGACGCCTTCTGTCTGCTTGTATCAGTGTTGCAGATCCGGTGGCGTAGCATTGTAGGTTGTATACGCCTTCTGTCTGCTTGTATCAGTGTTGCAGATCCGGTGACATTGCGTTGTAGGTTGTAGACGCCTTCTGTCTTCTTGTATCAGTGTTGCAGATCCGGTGGCGTGCATCTTGATATTGACTCCCCCTTTCTCATTCACCGGGGATGGATTTTCTGGATTTTGGAGTCAAAGACTGTTAATTTGGAAAGAACTCATTTTAGGCTCTTCGGCGTAGTGGACTTGCTATTTCCAGTGTTTGTGGGCACCCGAACTGTTTTTTTCTTAATTATAGAACCAAAAAGAGACTTTGGAACACCAGTAAATTTGGTTCTAATTTGCTCAAACATTTCCCCCCTTTCTGCCAGGGGGTGTCCTTTTTCGTATATCGGGCTGCCTTTGTACCCGAAATACTTGGAGATTTTGATCACCGCTGTCGTAGGTGATGCTTGTACTTGTGTCCACAGTAGTTCGTTGTACCTATGACATATTCACTGTTGTTATCCACAAGTGTTCGTTTGTAGGGGACCGCTGTATCAACTATGACTTCCTAAAAAAAATATTTGTAGAAGACCCATTGCTTCTACATCATGTCCACCCTTTCACCAATCTCGGGTAGGTGTTAATTGTACTTGTGCCCACAGTGGTTCGTTGTGCCTATGAGGTACCCACCGTTGTTATCCACAAGTAGGTTGTATTCATTTGCAGGGATCCGTTGTATCAACTACGACCTTCTGAAGGTATTTGTAGAAGACCCATTATCTCTTCATCATATCCACCCTTTCACCAATCTCGGGTGGTTGTTATACTTGTTTGACCTTGTAGGGATCGTCGCAGGAGATACTTGTACTTGTGCCTACAGTGGTTCGTTGTCCTTATGAAGTACCCACTGTTGTTGTCCACAAGTTACTTGTGTTTGCTGATGAAAGACTGTTGTATCTACTACGATCTTCTAGATGTATTTGTAGAAGAGCAGTTGTCCCTACACCATGTCCACCTTTCACCAATCTCAGGTGGGTTTGTTGATTGTACTTGTTTGTAGAGGCGGATCTTCCACTATCAAATGCCAGTTTTGCCATCTCAATCTACAGGCAAAGTTGCTAGTGTTGGAGAGTGGTTTCGGGTGCATGTAGGAGGGACACCAATGCATCTCATTCTTGCAGGTACGGTGCTCCCGATTTTGTAGAGACTGTTGTAAGAGTCTGATACATTATTTACTTGCATGCATTGAGATCTTGTGTGTTGTTCTTGGAAGTTCAAGTCTTCTGAAACCTTGTTCAATTCATGTTAGAGTTTACTTGAGCTTGAGTTCTATGTTCGGGGTCCCCTGATGTCCAAGTCTTCA
>NW_021556590.1:595029-598591 GCF_001605985.2 Dendrobium catenatum
TTTTTTTGTTATAATTAATATTAATTATAGTAATAATTAGGTAATTATAATTAATAATTAATCACTAATTACCAATTAATTATAATTAATACATTAATTATTATTATAATTTGTTAATAATTAACTATAATTAATCGAAATTAATTATAATTAATTAAACAATTATAACTAATAATTAACTGCTAATTAATAATTAACTAATTAATTATAATTATAATTAAATAATGATTAATATATTTAATATTAATAAAAATTAATTAACCCTTCCCCCCTCTTCCTCTGCTTACGGGATCCAGCCAAAGAAGCGTGAAAAGGAGAAAGTTACCTTCCAGCTAGCGAGCTCCTTTGCTTGCTCCCGATCAAAATGTGTTAACTTCCGATCTAACGGGGAGGGGGCGACGTCAAAGGAGTGAAGCCAAGCCGCACGGAGGAGGCGAGGAAGTGCGCTGGAAGGGAGAAAGTTAATCTTCACAGCGAGCTCCCGTTTGCTGCTTCCGCTCAAAGTGTCGTAACTTCCGACTCAACTGGAAGGGAGAGTCGTAGGAAAAGCGAAGCCGAACGGTCAGAAGGAGCCGAAGAAGAGCGCGAAAGGTAGACAGTTATCTTCACAGCCGGCGAGCTCCTTTTCAGGCTTCCGATCAAAGTGTCGAGCTTCCGTTCCGACGGGCAAGGAAAGTCGTCGAGCAGGCGGGGTCGAGCAGTGACGAAGGATGCCGAGGGAGCTCGTGTGAGGGAGAGAGGGAACCAGCGAGAGAGAGCCAGAGATCGAGAGAGGAGAGCTCGGGATCGGAGAGGCAGCGAGAGTGAGAGAGAGTCGACGCGGGAGAGACCGAAGGCCTCGTTGCCTCGAGGCTTTTAACGACTCAAAATGAGTCGTTCTACGATCGTGGGGAGAAATGACGCAAGGCATGGCCTCGTCGTGCGAAGAGCGGCGACAACGTGGGGAGCGACGTGCTTCGGCAGAGCAGGTAGGGATTTTAATTTAATTTTCTTTTCTTTTCTTTTTGTTTCACGGGAGAGGGTCAACAGTGTGTCAAAAAAAGACAGTAGAGTAGAAGGAAGAGAAGAGGATATTAAAAAAAATAGAAAAAGGAAAATGAACAAAAAGGGATTTTTTCATCATCATTGTTGTCGCGCAGGTATAATTTCTAAACTCAAAATCCTATTTTCAGCACTCGCGGCGTGCTGGCAAACCACCCTACGCACACTCGTAGCACGATAGGAGGGAACTCGGTACGACGTTTGCAGTGAAGCGGATAAGCCTCTAAGCGCTCTCGTAGCATGAAGGGGACAATTTCTAGGTACTTGTAGATGTCTTAGTGCTTACGGGGAAAGAATTACATATATTCCCAAGCATATACCTCAAAGACCCCTAAGCGCTCTCGTAGCATGGAGGGGATTGAAGAAATACGGTCACGGTGTCGCCCGATACCCACCTGAAGCGCTCTCGTAGCATGGAGGGGAAGACCCAACCCTTGGAATTTCCCCTAAATATGGGAGACGTCGGGAGGTTGCCAAAATTTTCGGTGAACCAAGGACCTGAATTTGGATAATGACATGGGATCAAAATTGAACCAAATAACATGGGACTTGACTTGAACCACATGGAACAAAACTTAAAGCAATAAATCGGAATTTAATTCGATAAATGCATGATAAAATTGAAAATACAAGATGTTGAATAATGATCTAAAGTATTCAAACAGACATCAATTATTGAACATGAAATTTGTGCCGGATAAGAAACTCCAAATGCAATTCACTTATAAGCCAATGCTTAATCAATCATATGTAAACGATAATATCTCCTACATGTATATACAAGAAAGTTGTAATGACGTGACGACATGCTCAATGCATCCACCAATACATTCATTTTACAAGCAAATACATCGATTTGTCATGAAAAATTAAACATAAAAACCTGCTGAATGAAGCAAATTATCAATCGACATGCAAGGAATTGGGCACATCTATGAATAATTATCTGTTACATGACATGTTCTTTAGCAAGACACGAAGGTGGTGATTGACATGCAACAAAGGTGATGATCTCCAATATTCTCCATCTCAAAACAAAATCACCTTTGACCGATTCAGCTAGCCAATAGTATTAGAAGGATATGAGAACTCCTCAAAACAAACATACTGACTACTTGGGTAGAGGAGGATGAGTATGAGCTTGTTGGAACTGATCTAGCACAGTATGAATCCATCTAATGGAGCTTATCAAAAGTGACATAGTTGTCATTCCTTACGCATAGATCCATATGATCCTCATCGTGCTAGACAACATCCCTTCTCTCTGTTTGAAATATTTTTACACTACTACACTAAAGAAATTGAAATCAATTTCTTCTGGTCAAAACTAGTCAAACTTTAGTAGGTTTTACTAGGATCATAGAGCTCATGGAGGACAATTAGGTTCAAAAAATACAAATCAAAAGAGAGAACTAGGGTTTTTATTGGTTTCTTGATGAATCAATAGCAATTTTCGGAAAGATGAGCCTCAATATTACAAGGAAATAAAGAAAGAAAATGGATCTCCCCAAAAAAGAGGAGTCTCAAAAAAGGATCTTACACATGACACCTGGACATCTTATTTTTGGGTGTCTACTAAAGTTATGCTACATGCAATGCCATTCAAGATACTGCTATGATTTTAAGTAGTATGATATGATTGTCACATGCTATACAACTTCGTCGGGACCTATCTCTTATCAAAAAGTGAGTCTTTTTGGATGAATATTGTTGTCAATATAACTACTTTGTTCGTGTTGACAAAGTAAGATGGACGACATCACAAGTTTGGGTATTAAGGCTTTATTTGGGACGGTTTTCTTACTGTTTTATTATAAAGCATTATATCAGCTTTATAGTACAAAATTTTTTAGTTTAAATATTTTTTTTAACTAAAAAACTGCTTTAGAAAGCAATAAGAAAGCCATCACAAATGAAGCCTAACTATTGGAAAGTAGGTTATAAATGCAATTTGATGGGAACAAATGGGCTTGTTATTCTCTTATCATGTTTTCAACCACTTCTTGAACAGCATGTGGTCTTTCTAAAACTTTCCATGGAGAATTTAATCCAATGATCCGGTGTGACTTAGCTAAGTTTCCCTGTACAATAGGCTTAAATTAATGATGCCCTAGCCCACCTAACCGAATAGACTTGACTACCTAGACCAGACTAAAATAGATAGCAAAGCGAAAGATAGGTTAAAATTAATAGTAAAGGAAATAGAAGGTTAATTCAATTCAAATTTACCATCTCTGTGAGATATTTAAAAACCAACTTCTTCTTCCCAGCTTCGTATATGTTGCATTGAGAGATAATCTGAAACAAAAGACATTAAAATTGGTTTACTTACTACTATTCAGATGCTTTAAGACTTACAAAAGTTACAAATTAGCCAGTAAACAAACACCTGTGATTCAACGCTAGCACAAACGGCATATATGCCCCAACTTCTTGTGTAATTATTGTAAAGATGAACTTTGGCAAATCTAACACGAGGATGCCTTTGCTTTGTTCCATCAAAAAAACAATGGTGAATTGT